>NW_027199936.1:0-26240 GCF_038502225.1 Cherax quadricarinatus
ACTATATCTTCAATACTTCAAGAAAGGCAATATATGTTATTCTTGTGAATTTTTAGCTAAGTATTACTAATTAAACAATTTAACAATTTTACTTTAGATATTGGGAATTCTATCTAAATATGCATGATAGTTAATGGAATAATGCAAGTTATTAATACTGTAATTAATAATTTTCAGAAAAATCTATTGAAAAAAAAGACAAAATAAAAATGTTGAATGTATCTGCAGTGTACTAGTACATATATTAATCTTTTACCACAAAATAAAAATTATGATAGTGTTTTAACACACAATATAAACTTTATTAATGCTTATAAGTAGGAAAAGTTTTGCCTAAATAAATCTTAACATGGGAATATGTTCATAAGGAAAATCTTATGTTCAGTCTCCAAAATAATTAAAAAATAAAATATCTTGAAATTAACATGAATACATAAGGAAGATTAACGATACCACTGTTGTATGACTAAAATATTTTGAATGAAATACCTTCGAAAAATATGGAAAAGCATAAAGATCATAAACCACATCAATGTTCAGAGTGTCTGAAATGTTTTAGTAAAAAAGGCAATCTTGTGGCACATATGAGAGTACATACAGGAGATAAACCATATCAATGTTCAGAGTGTCTGAAATGTTTTAGTGAAAAAGGCAGTCTTGTGGCACATATGAGAGTACATACAGGAGATAAACCATATCAATGTTCAGAGTGTCTGAAATGTTTTAGTTATAAAAACAGTTTTGTGAGACATATGAGAGTACATGCAGAAGATAAACCATATCAATGTTCAGAGTGTCTGAAATGTTTTAGTGATAAAAACAGTTTTGTGAGACATATGAGAGTACATACAGGAGATAAACCATATCAATGTTCAGAGTGTCTGAAATGTTTTAGTGAAAAAGGCAATCTTGTGGCACATATGAGAGTACATACAGGAGATAAACCATATCAATGTTCAGAGTGTCTGAAATGTTTTAGTGAAAAAGGCAGTCTTGTGGCACATATGAGAGTACATACAGGAGATAAACCATATCAATGTTCAGAGTGTCTGAAATGTTTTAGTAAAAAAGGCAATCTTGTGGCACATATGAGAGTACATACAGGAGATAAACCATATCAATGTTCAGAGTGTCTGAAATGTTTTAGTGAAAAAGGCAATCTTGTGGCACATATGAGAGTACATACAGGAGATAAACCATATCAATGTTCAGAGTGTCTGAAATGTTTTAGTCACAAAAACAATCTTGTGGCACATATGAGAGTACACACAGGAGATAAACCATATCAATGTTCAGAGTGTCTGAAATGTTTTAGTAATAAAACTGATCTTGTGAAACATGTGAGAGTACATACAGGAGATAAACCATATCAATGTTCAGAGTGTCTGAAATGTTTTAGTCAAAAAACCAGTCTTGTGGCACATATGAGAGTACATACAGGAGATAAACCATATCACTGTTCAGAGTGTCTGAAATGTTTTAGTAGAAAAGACAGTCTTGTGGTACATGTGAGAGTACACACAGGAGATAAACCATATCAATGTTCAGAGTGTCTGAAATGTTTTAGTAAAAAAAGCAATCTTGTGAGACATATGAGAGTACATACAGGAGATAAACCATATCAATGTTCAGAGTGTCTGAAATGTTTTAGTAAAAAAAGCAATCTTGTGGCGCATATGAGAGTACATACAGGAGATAAACCATATCAATGTTCAGAGTGTCTGAAATGTTTTAGTAGAAAAGACAGTCTTGTGGTACATGTGAGAGTACACACAGGAGATAAACCATATCAATGTTCAGAGTGTCTGAAATGTTTTAGTAATAAAACTGATCTTGTGAAACATGTGAGAGTACATACAGGAGATAAACCATATCAGTGTTCAGAGTGTCTGAAATGTTTTAGTAAAAAAAGCAATCTTGTGGCGCATATGAGAGTACATACAGGAGATAAACCATATCAATGTTCAGAGTGTCTGAAATGTTTTAGTAAAAAAACCAGTCTTGTGGCACATATGAGAGTACATACAGGAGATAAACCATATCAATGTTCAGAGTGTCTGAAATGTTTTAGTAAAAAAACCCATCTTGTGAGACATACACGAGAACATTCAGGAGATAAAACATGTTAGTGTTTAATGTTTCATGAATATTTTAATTATAAACTCATGAGAATATTTATAAGCGATATATCATAACAGTGTTGAGAGTGAAATATGAAAATGAAATGCCAGCCATGTAAACCATATAGCTAGTAGGTTGGTAGACAGCAACCACCCTGGGAGGTACTACCATCCTGTGGTTGTAAGTTGGTAGACAGCAACCATCCAGGGAGGTACTACCATCTTGTGGTAGTAGGGTGGTAGACAGCAACCACCCTGGGAGGTACTACCATCCTGTGGTAGTAGGTTGGTAGACAGCAACCACCCTGGGAGGTACTACCATCCTGTGGTTGTAAGTTGGTAGACAGCAACCACCCAGGAAGGTACTACCATCATGTAGTAGTAGGTTGGTAGACAGCAACCACCCAGGGAGGTACTACCATCCTGTGGTAGTAGGGTGGTAGACAGCAACCACCCAGGGAGGTACTACCATCCTGTGGTAGTAGGTTGGTAGACAGCAACCACCCAGGGAGGTACTACCATCCTGTGGTAGTAGGTTGGTAGACAGCAACCACCCAGGGAGGTACTACCATCTTGTGGTAGTAGGGTGGTAGACAGCAACCACCCTGGGAGGTAATACCATAGTGTGGTAGTAGGTTGGTAGACAGCAACCACCCTGGGAGGTACTACCATCCTGTGGTTGTAAGTTGGTAGACAGCAACCATCCAGGGAGGTACTACCATCTTGTGGTAGTAGGTTGGTAGACAGCAACCACCCTGGGAGGTACTACCATCCTGTGGTTGTAAGTTGGTAGACAGCAACCATCCAGGGAGGTACTACCATAGTGTGGGTGCAGGTTGGTAGACAGCAACCACCCAGGGAGGTACTACCATCTTGTGGTAGTAGGGTGGTAGACAGCAACCACCCAGGAAGGTACTACCATCTTGTGGTAGTAGGGTGGTAGACAGCAACCACCCAGGGAGGTACTACCATAGTGTGGTAGTAGGTTGATAGACAACAACCACCCAGAGAGGTACTACAATCCTGTTGTAGTAGGTTGGTAGACATCAACCACCCAGGAAGGTACTACCATCATGTAGTAGTAGGTTGGCAGACAGCAACCACCCAGGGAGGTACTACCATCTTGTGGTAGTAGGGTGGTAGACAGCAACCACCCAGGGAGGTACTACCATAGTGTGGGAGCAGGTTGGTAGACAGCAACCACCCAGAGAGGTACTACCATCCTGTGGTAGTAGGTTGGTAGACATCAACCACCCAGGAAGGTACTATCATGTGGTAGTTGGTTGGTAGACAGGAACCACCCAGGGATGTACTACCATCCATTGGTAGTAGGTTGGTAGGCAGCAACCACCCAGGAAGGTACTACCATCCTGTGGTAGTAGGTTGGTTGACAGCAACCACCCAGTGAGGTACTACCATCCTGTGGTAGTAGGTTGGTAGACAGCAACCACCCAGGAAGGTACTACCATCCTGTGGTAGTAGGTTGGTAGACAGCAACCACCCAGGGAGGTACTACCATCCTGTGGTAGTAGGTTGGTAGACAGCAACCACCCAGGGAGGTACTACCATCCTGTGGTAGTAGGTTGGTAGACAGCAACCACCCAGGGAGGTACTACCATCCTGTGGTAGTAGGTTGGTAGACAGCAACCACCCAGGGAGGTACTACCATCCTGTGGTAGTAGGTTGGTAGACAGCAACCACCCAGGAGGTACTACCATCCTGTGGTAGTAGGTTGGTAGACAGCAACCACCCAGGGAGGTAATACCGTCCTGTATTAGTTAGTTGGTAGACAGCAACCACCCAGGGAGGTACTATCGTCCTATGGTAGTAGGTTGGTAGACAGCTACCACTAACGGAGGTACAAACATCCTATTGTAGTAGGTGGGTAGACAGCAGCCCTCCAGGTAGGTACTATTACCATGTGATAGCAGGTTGGTAGACAGCAACCAACCAGCGAGGTACTACCATCCAGTGGTAGTAGTTTGGTCGAGAGCAACCACCCATGGAGGTACTTCCATTCTGTGGTAGTAGGTTTGAAGACAGCAACCACCCAGGGAGGTACTACCGCCCTCTGGTAGTAGGTTGGTAGACAGCAACCCCCCAGGGAGGTACTACCATCCTATGGAAGTAAGTTGGTAGACAGCAACCCCCCAGGGAGGTACTACCATCCTATGGAAGTAAGTTGGTAGACAGCAACCCCCCAGGGAGGTACTACCATCCTATGGTAGTAGGTTGGTAGACAGCAAGGATGTGCTACCATCCTGTGGTAGTAGGTTGTAGACAGTAACCACCCAGGGAGGTACTACCATCCTGTGGTGATAGGTTGGTAGACAGCAACCACCCAGGGAGGTACTACCATCCTGTGGTTGTAGGTTGGTAGACACCAACCACCCAGGGAGGTACATTGGACCCTCATTTTTCGTAATCCGTTCCAGAGAATGTGACTGTTATCGAATTGACCATTTGCTAATCCATTTTCTGCATAAATAATGTAAATCCAATTAATTTGTTCCAGACATGCAGAAGTATAAAAAAAAATTGTTTTTTTTTTTACCTTAAAGATAGATTTACATGCAAAAGAGAGTGAACATTCAACATGACAGTTACCTTTATTGCAGGGCTGCATCTGCTCTTCTTGCCACCTCCCTAGTTAAGAACGATAATAAATTTGTTGAGTTAGGCATAAGAATCAACAACTTGGCGTCTACACTGCAAACTGAATTGTTTGTAATCCTAATGGCGCTAAAGCTAACCTATGACACTGAGCTTGACTCTATCATCATTACTGATTCTATGTTATCATTGAAGGCTCTTGGCTCATATAGTGACTCCAATAACATGCTCATTGGAGAAGCCAGGTATAGATACTCAAAAATCAGGGACAAAGGAATTAATGTACAGTTGCAATGGTTCCCATCACACATTGGATTACTCCTTCATGATAAAGTTGATATGTTAGCCAAGAAGAGTACCCAGAAGGAGAATGTAGAATATAACTGGTATAACTGGTAGTAGGTTGGTAGACAGCAACCACCCAGGGAAGTACTACCGTCCTGCCAGATGACTGTGAAACAAAAACCTGTAAATGTTTTGCATGATGGTAGGATTGCTGGTTTCTTTTTCTGTCTCATAAACACGCTAAGATAACAGGGATATCTTGCTACTCCAACTTACACTTTGGTCACACTTCACAGACACGCACATGCATATATATATATATACATACATCTAGGTTTTTCTCCTTTTTCTAAATAGCTCTTGTTCTTTTTATTTCTTCTATTGTCCATGGGGAAGTGGAAAAGAATCTTTCCTCCGTAAGCCATGCGTGTCGTATGAGGCGACTAAAATGCCGGGAGCAATGGGCTAGTAACCCCTTCTCCTGTATACATTTACTAAAAAAGAGAAGAAGAAAAACTTTATAAAACTGGGATGCTTAAATGTGCGTGGATGTAGTGCGGATGATAAGAAACAGATGATTGCTGATGTTATGAATGAAAAGAAGTTGGATGTCCTGGCTCTAAGCGAAACAAAGCTGAAGGGGGTAGGAGAGTTTCAGTGGGGGGAAATAAATGGGATTAAATCTGGAGTATCTGAGAGAGTTAGAGCAAAGGAAGGGGTAGCAGTAATGTTAAATGATCAGTTATGGAAGGAGAAAAGAGAATATGAATGTGTAAATTCAAGAATTATGTGGATTAAAGTAAAGGTTGGATGCGAGAAGTGGGTCATAATAAGCGTGTATGCACCTGGAGAAGAGAGGAATGCAGAGGAGAGAGAGAGATTTTGGGAGATGTTAAGTGAATGTATAGGAGCCTTTGAACCAAGTGAGAGAGTAATTGTGGTAGGGGACCTGAATGCTAAAGTAGGAGAAACTTTTAGAGAGGGTGTGGTAGGTAAGTTTGGGGTGCCAGGTGTAAATGATAATGGGAGCCCTTTGATTGAACTTTGTATAGAAAGGGGTTTAGTTATAGGTAATACATATTTTAAGAAAAAGAGGATAAATAAGTATACACGATATGATGTAGGGCGAAATGACAGTAGTTTGTTGGATTACGTATTGGTAGATAAAAGACTGTTGAGTAGACTTCAGGATGTACATGTTTATAGAGGGGCCACAGATATATCAGATCACTTTCTAGTTGTAGCTACACTGAGAGTAAAAGGTAGATGGGATACAAGGAGAATAGAAGCATCAGGGAAGAGAGAGGTGAAGGTTTATAAACTAAAAGAAGAGGCAGTTAGGGTAAGATATAAACAGCTATTGGAGGATAGATGGGCTAATGAGAGCATAGGCAATGGGGTCGAAGAGGTATGGGGTAGGTTTAAAAATGTAGTGTTAGAGTGTTCAGCAGAGGTTTGTGGTTACAGGAAAGTGGGTGCAGGAGGGAAGAGGAGCGATTGGTGGAATGATGATGTAAAGAGAGTAGTAAGGGAGAAAAAGTTAGCATATGAGAAGTTTTTTACAAAGTAGAAGTGATGCAAGGAGGGAAGAGTATATGGAGAAAAAGAGAGAGGTTAAGAGAGTGGTGAAGCAATGTAAAAAGAGAGCAAATGAGAGAGTGGGTGAGATGTTATCAACAAATTTTGTTGAAAATAAGAAAAAGTTTTGGAGTGAGATTAACAAGTTAAGAAAGCCTAGAGAACAAATGGATTTGTCAGTTAAAAATAGGAGAGGAGAGTTATTAAATGGAGAGTTAGAGGTATTGGGAAGATGGAGGGAATATTTTGAGGAATTGTTAAATGTTGATGAAGATAGGGAAGCTGTGATTTCGTGTATAGGGCAAGGAGGAATAACATCTTGTAGGAGTGAGGAAGAGCCAGTTGTGAGTGTGGGGGAAGTTCGTGAGGCAGTAGGTAAAATGAAAGGGGGTAAGGCAGCCGGGATTGATGGGATAAAGATAGAAATGTTAAAAGCAGGTGGGGATATAGTTTTGGAGTGGTTGGTGCAATTATTTAATAAATGTATGGAAGAGGGTAAGGTACCTAGGGATTGGCAGAGAGCATGCATAGTTCCTTTGTATAAAGGCAAAGGGGATAAAAGAGAGTGCAAAAATTATAGGGGGATAAGTCTGTTGAGTGTACCTGGTAAAGTGTATGGTAGAGTTATAATTGAAAGAATTAAGAGTAAGACGGAGAATAGGATAGCAGATGAACAAGGAGGCTTTAGGAAAGGTAGGGGGTGTGTGGACCAGGTGTTTACAGTGAAACATATAAGTGAACAGTATTTAGATAAGGCTAAAGAGGTCTTTGTGGCATTTATGGATTTGGAAAAGGCGTATGACAGGGTGGATAGGGGGGCAATGTGGCAGATGTTGCAAGTGTATGGTGTAGGAGGTAGGTTACTGAAAGCAGTGAAGAGTTTTTACGAGGATAGTGAGGCTCAAGTTAGAGTATGTAGGAAAGAGGGAAATTTTTTCCCAGTAAAAGTAGGCCTTAGACAAGGATGTGTGATGTCACCGTGGTTGTTTAATATATTTATAGATGGGGTTGTAAGAGAAGTAAATGCGAGGGTCTTGGCAAGAGGTGTGGAGTTAAAAGATAAAGAATCACACACAAAGTGGGAGTTGTCACAGTTGCTCTTTGCTGATGACACTGTGCTCTTGGGAGATTCTGAAGAGAAGTTGCAGAGATTGGTGGATGAATTTGGTAGGGTGTGCAAAAGAAGAAAATTAAAGGTGAATACAGGAAAGAGTAAGGTTATGAGGATAACAAAAAGATTAGGTGATGAAAGATTGAATATCAGATTGGAGGGAGAGAGTATGGAGGAGGTGAACGTATTCAGATATTTGGGAGTGGACGTGTCAGCGGATGGGTCTATGAAAGATGAGGTGAATCATAGAATTGATGAGGGAAAAAGAGTGAGTGGTGCACTTAGGAGTCTGTGGAGACAAAGAACTTTGTCCTTGGAGGCAAAGAGGGGAATGTATGAGAGTATAGTTTTACCAACGCTCTTATATGGGTGTGAAGCGTGGGTGATGAATGTTGCAGCGAGGAGAAGGCTGGAGGCAGTGGAGATGTCATGTCTGAGGGCAATGTGTGGTGTGAATATAATGCAGAGAATTCGTAGTTTGGAAGTTAGGAGGAGGTGCGGGATTACCAAAACTGTTGTCCAGAGGGCTGAGGAAGGGTTGTTGAGGTGGTTCGGACATGTAGAGAGAATGGAGCGAAACAGAATGACTTCAAGAGTGTATCAGTCTGTAGTGGAAGGAAGGCGGGGTAGGGGTCGGCCTAGGAAGGGTTGGAGGGAGGGGGTAAAGGAGGTTGTGTGTGCGAGGGGCTTGGACTTCCAGCAGGCATGCGTGAGCGTGTTTGATAGGAGTGAATGGAGACAAATGGTTTTTAATACTTGACGTGCTGTTGGAGTGTGAGCAAAGTAACATTTATGAAGGGATTCAGGGAAACCGGCAGGCCGGACTTGAGTCCTGGAGATGGGAAGTACAGTGCCTGCACTCTGAAGGAGGGGTGTTAATGTTGCAGTTTAAAAACTGTAGTGTAAAGCACCCTTCTGGCAAGACAGTGATGGAGTGAATGATGGTGAAAGTTTTTCTTTTTCGGGCCACCCTGCCTTGGTGGGAATCGGCCAGTGTGATAATAAAAAATAAACTGTGTCTAGCATTAGGAATAATATTAGGAGAGAAGTAAATAATGAAAATGATTGTTATAGGAATGCAGTTAGAAGCCTGAGTAGATCTATAACCCACTATGATAACATGAACATAGATAAGTATGTTTATGGAGCAACATGCAATGTGAACAGACTGACTGATGTTGTAGTGGCCAAGCTTAGGCTTAGTTACAAGTACTTCTGGCAGTTTGGGAAACAGATGATCAAACTAAATGTAAATTATGTGATCAGGCATATGGTCACTGTCTTGAACACTATGTGCTTAATTGTCCACTTATTGAGGAATACAGAGACAGACAGTATAATAACCTATGTGACATGTCAAGATATCTTATTAATAAAAATAAGATACCAGATATACTAAGCAAATTTCCTAAATTTGCTTGTAACAGATAAGTGAACTATAGATATGTAGATATAAATCCATATGTATTCCTGTTAACCCATTGGGGCCTAGTTCCTGGGCCTTTTGTGTATTCATATGCTCTTGCATATGGATATGGGGATGGATATCGGGTGCACAATAAACTAGCCACTTTGGTAGCAAAATCTAATCTAATCCTTTATTGAAAGCTGTTGTTGATGAACAGAAGACAGGGAGGAGGAGAGAGGGAAGACAGGTTATTGTTTGGAAGTGGAATCCCCTCCATAAGGACTCTAGGTCACTTTCCTCTTCAAGGGGGGCACCTTGGTGTGGTGAAAAGGCTCTTGGTCTGAGGAATTAGACCTGTCGGTCTCCTTCCTCAGACTGAACCTAATTACCCACATATCCCCCTTCCCTCCCTTCCTCCCCATCCTCCTCTTTTTTCTTTCCTCCTCCTCCTCCCCACCCCTCCCTTTTGCCCTTCCTTTTTGGTGTTTGGGATTTTTTCCCACAGGCACGCTAGTTCCTACGTAGGGAAAGGGTACCGGGGTCCATCCCATTCTGTTGAGGTTCTTGGCAGTGGCGTAGTTTGCCATGGAATCTGGATTGCCTGAGAATGTTCTGATCCCTCTCCGGTATTCTGGAGGGTGGCTTTGGGTGTCTGTCTGGCGATGGGTGTATCTCTGGAAGCCATCTTTCTGATTCCGGGGGTGGTGGCTGAAGGAGGTATGCTTTGTAGTGGATATCCAGCCGCCCTCTCTTTTGTCCACCGAGGTAGCTTGGCAGATGCGAGGTTGCTATCCCGGATTGTCAGTTTACTGGCATGATGGGTAGGGTATGGCACGGGTTCCATGCTGCATCTGCCCTACTTGCGGTGCTGAGGTCCTCTTGGGTGTGGAGGGAGATGTCTAGCCCTTTCACTCCTCCTAGGAACTATCCCTTCCCAGTCCCCCCTTTTTAATTCTTTTTTTTTATTTTTATTTTTTATTCTTTCTTTTTTCATCTTAAAAACAAAAAGAAAGAATTAACCTAACCATCGCAGCCCTTGTCCATGAACCTGCTACCCCCGGGCCCCTTCTTGATACCTCACCCTGTTCTGACCCCATCTCATCTTTGGACCACTCTTCAGACACTCTTCATACCTCTGTACCTCTTGCCGGTACTGTTTCCTCTCCCGCTTCAGGTACTGAGGTCTCGACTGACTCCTTCAATTTATCTGACTTCTGCTCTCCTTTGACTATACTTCCGGCCTCTCCCTCTATGGTGCGGCAATTTTCGAATCGCTGGCCTGTTCCATGTCAGACCAACTCTGGTCCCACGCCTAAACACCAATGACAATTAACTGCTGATGATCCTTCTCCACCTTCTCGTTCTTCTCAGAAAAGATCGACATGTCCTGCACTACCTTTCCATGCTCAGTTTCAGAATGCACAGTGGACTAAATTCTTCACTTCATGACTAACTTCCTCTACTGCCTATCTTTCCGAACATAGTATTGGCAAGGCACTCCTACGCCATGTTGGTAAAGATATTTCTTTTCATGCTCTTAAGAGCGGTATGCACATCGTCACCATACAGAATGCTACCCAAGCTCATGATCTTTCTCTTCTTTCCCATATCGATACTATTCCTGTCACTGTTGAAAAACATCATTCTCTCAATTCTTGTAGTGGTACCGTCATTCTGCCCCATACCATAGTTCAACAAAATTTCCAGACATGTGGCAATGACATTCTTGAACAGCTGGAACTCCAAGATCTCCCAATCCTCAAGGTAGACACTTATGTTCTTCCTGCCCGCGGGCGGAGACGGTACCCCAGCAATGTGACTCGATTAACTTTTGACAACCATGAACTCCCATTCTCAGTTTATGTAGCTGGACATCGGTTACAAGTTCGAAAGGTGATCCCTACACCGCAACAGTGTAGAAATTGCTGGAGATTTGGCCATCCAGAGAAATATTACAGATCTATTGCCGAATGCCCAGTCTGTGGTGCCGATGACCATTTTAATACGTCTTGCAATCGACCTCCCTCTTGCCTTACTTGTCATGAGGCTCACCCTTCGTACTCTCGCCGTTGCCAAGTCTACTTAAATGAGCGGGAAATTCGTTACATCAAAGAGGCAGAAGGTCTCCCTTATGCCATGGCAGTTTCTCATCTCCGCCTCCAAGGGAGACTACCTCGTGTTTCTTATTCCCGTGTTTCAAAACGTCCCCCTACTTCTGGGGTTCTGTCTTCTGCAGCCACCTCTGTGGTTACCTCTCCCATAGTCACTCCTGTATCTAATTCTTTTGCCGTCCTAGGCTCAGACATCCCTACTTCAATGCCTCAGTCTGTTCTTGCTTCTTCGTGTTCTCCCTCACAAGCCTCAGTATCGATGAGATCTCATACGACACCTCCTCCCAATTGTCCCTCTACTTCTCAGAAGTCAGAAAAAGGCCCTTCCCTTCTTCCACCTCCTCATTTTACCTTCCCTGTCTCTGTACCTGGTTCTTCCCCTCTCACTGGCTCTGTTACAAGTGTAGAGGTTCACCCTCCTCCTCATACTGTACCTTCCTCCCCTGTTCCCTACCAAGTTTCTTCCTCTTCTGCCACCTCCCAGGTTTCTGCCTCTTCTGTCCCCTTCCACACTTCTTCTCCAGTTCCCTCCACCCTTTTGCCCCCCCCCCCACCTTGGTACAGCCCATTTCAGTTCCAATCTTTACTCATCCTCCCTCTACCATCTCCAATATTGTCTCCCATACGACGTCTCTGAATTCTGAAACACTTGAAGCAATCTCTGAATATATTGCAGAGACCAAATCATCAATGGACACTGATCCACCCTCCGTTCCTTCTCTCTTCTCTCCTCCATCTGCGCAACTCCTTCACAGGGCACCGTTCCTTTGCTGCTTGAACGTTTTCCACTGCCTCTGCATGTGGACTTTTCTAACCCCTCTAGTCTGTAGGAACCCTTACCTATGGATTTCAGGTATCTTTATCATTGCCAATCATGGTCTATTTACAGTGGAATATACGCGGGCTCAGGGGTAATCGGGGTGAGCTTCAGATGTTACTCTCCCAGTTTTCCCCTGTTGGCGTTTGCTTACAGGAACCAAAACTACACTCTGCTGTTATCTATCTCATCTCAGGCTATAATTTATTGTATTCTTCAGATCCTTTTCCTGATTGGACCTTTAATGAAAGTGCCCTTCTTCTAAAAAACTGATGTTCCATACCATCAGCTATCTGTTCGTACTTCGCTGCATTACACAACAGCTCGTATCCACTTGCATAGGTGGTATACGCTCTGTTCTTTGTATCTCTCTCCTTCTCGGGCATTATCTATTCTGGATATTGCCTTTCTTGTTTCATCATTACCGCCACCACTTCTGTTACTTGGCGATTTTAATGCCCATCGTTTCCTCTGGTGGGTCTCACTGTGATTCCCATGGCATTCAGTTAGAGGCTTTTCTTGCTACCCACCCCCTCCATGTTTTACATATAGGTACTCACACCCATTTTGATCCTCGGACTCTCACTCTCTCTTGCATCGATCTCTCAGTCTGCTCTTCCTCCGCCGTATTAGACTTCACCTGGTCTGTTCTCCCGGATTTACATGACAGTGATCATTTCCCCAATCATTCTTACTTCCCCTTCATATTCACCACCTCTTCGTTTCCCACACTGGCAATTTGATCGGGCAAATTGAAACCTTTTCTCACAACTAACTGTTTTTAGTGAGGTTCCTTCTTCGTCCTCCATTGATGAGCTTTTACACCTCATCTCATCCTCCATTTTAACCGCAGCTTCTCATTCTATACCCCAAACTTTGGGCAGGCATTCTCAGAAATGCTTGCCTTGGTGGTCTCCTGCCTGTGCTCGTGCAGTACGTTTGAAACACGCTGCATGGGGCAGGTACCAGTACAATAGAACCATGGAGAGACTCCTTGATTTTAAGCAGAAGCGTGTGATCGCATGTGTCATCCGTGGTGTTAAACGCACTTACTGGCAAGATTATGTCTCCACCATCACCTCTGCTTCCTCTATGAGTGCAGTCTGGAGAAAAGTACGAAAACTGAGTGGTAAATATTCTCCTGACCCAGCTCCTGTTCTGCGGGCTGCTGGTGTTGATGTTGCAAACCCACTAGATGCTGCCAATGAAATTGGCAATCATCTGGTCCGTATTTCTCAAGGGCTCCATCTATGCCCCTCGTTTCTTTCCTCAAAGTCTGCCAGAGAGTTAGCACCCTTTGATTTTTCTTCTCTTAGAGAAGAACAGTATAATGTGCCTTTTACATTTCAAGAACTGGAGGCAACACTCTCAGCTTGCCAATCATTGGCAGCTGGGCCCGACGACATTCATATTCGATGCTACAACATTTACATCAGTCTGCCCTTGCAGTCCTATTATGCCTTTTCAATCTTATTTGGTCACAAGGAGTTCTTCCACAGCTGTGGAAATCTGCCATTGTTCTCTCTTTCCGCAAACCGGGTACTACGAGACTTGAAGCCTCCCACTATCGTCCCATTGCTCTTACCAGTGCAGCTTGCAAAGTGATGGAATGCCTGGTAAATAGACATTCAGTGTGGTATTTAGAGACACGCAACAGTCTCTCCACTCATCAATATGGCTTTCGCAAGGGACATTCTACCATAGACCCCTCACTAGGCTTGGATACATGTGTTCATAATGCCTTTGCAAATAACCTCTCAGTTATTGCCATATTTTTTGACCTTGAGAAGGCATATGACACAACTTGGAGGTATAATATTTTGGCCCAGGCCCACTCCTTAGGCCTCCGAGGCAATCTACCATCCTTCCTTAAGAACTTTTTAACTGACAGGCATTTCCATGTTCGGGTTAATAATGTGCTCTCCCCAGTCTTTATCCAAGCTGAAGGTGTCCCCCAGGGATGTGTTCTGAGCACAACACTTTTTCTCCTTGCTATAAATGATTTGGCCTCTAGTCTTCCATCAAATATTTGGTCATCACTCTATGTTTATGACTTTGCTATTGCCTCTGCAGGTGCTGACTGTCACCTTATTACAGTTTCTCTCCAACATGCGGTCGACCGTGTTTCCAATTGGGCCACCACACATGGGTTTATATTTTCCAGCACCAAAACTCACCAAATTACTTTCATTAGATGCTCTGTCATCTCCGATCATCCTTTGTACCTCTATGGCTCCCGTATCCCTGAACGTGATACAGTCAGATTTCTGGGCCTCCTCTTTGACCATAGGTTATCCTGGAAACCTCACATTACCTCTCTGAAGGCTACTTGTCACAGCTGGCTGAACCTTCTTAAAACCCTTGCTCATCTTTCATGGGGAGCTGATTATCGAACTCTGCTTCGCCTACATTCCACCCTCATTTTATTGAAACTTGATTATGGTGACCAGATCTATTCAGCGGCCTCTCCTGCTACTCTCTCTAGCCTTAACCCCATTCATCACCAAGGATTACGTTTATGCCTTGGTGCTTTTTGCTCTTCCCCTGTAGAGCCTCTATGCAGAAATGAACGTTCCATCCTTATCCAATCGCCATGATGCCCATTGCCTTCGCTACGATGTACGCTCTCATGATCTCAGCAATCCTTCCATTTATAGAATGGTCACTGATATTAGTAGGCATTCTTTATTTGTTCACAGCCCCTGTTTTCTCCATCTCTTCTCTCTTTGCCTTCATTCGCTCTTGTCTTCTCTTCAATTACCACCTTTCTATGTTCAAGTAGCATCTCACTTTTCCCTACCCCTCTGGGAAGTTCCAGCTGTGCGAGTCTGTTCTTTCTTTCTCTCTTGCTCGAAGGCCCAACTGTTTACAGTCGCTTCCCACACTCTTTTTCTTGACCACTTCCACTCTCATATTCATGTCATTGCTGTGTACACAGATGGCTCTAAGTTTTCTGATGGCATAGGATTCGCAGCAGTGTTTCTGGACAGCTCCGTATGAGGGCATTTACTATCTTTGGCTAGTATTTTTACTGCTGAATTGTATACCATTCTTGCAGCACTTATCCATATTGCATCTATGCCTGTGTTATCATTTGTGATTGTCTCAGACTCCCTTAGCGCTTTACAGGCTATACAGAAATTTGACACACCTCACCCCTTAGTCCTCCGTATCCAACTTTGGCTATGCTGCATCTTTACCAAGCATAAAGATATTTTTTTTGTTGAGTCCCAGGTCATGTTGACGTACAGAGCAATGTACAGGCAGACACTGCTGCGCGGTCAGCAGTACTTGACCTACCAGTTTCATGTAGAGGTATTTCATTTACGGGCTATTTTGCTGCAATATCTACCCACCTTCACACCCGTTTGGCAACAACATTGGTCTACTATGCTCGGTAACAAACTTCAATCTATTAAACCGAGTATAGGTTACTGGCCGTCTTCTTATCACCAGTGTTGAGGTTGGGAGACTACTCTCTCCCATCTTCGCATTGGCCATACTTGTCTTACTCATGGATATCTCATGGAGAGGTGCCCTGCTCCTCTCTGTGAGAATTGCCAGGCTCCATTATCAGTCAGCCACATTCTGTTGGACTGCCCACTTTATCAACGAGCATGCAGAATTTACCTCCGTTGTCGTCTTCGCTCCGCTGCTCTCTACCTTCCCTTCTCGCTGATGGACCCTTCCTTTCATCCGGACTCTCTCATTGACTTTTTGGCAACAACTGATTTACTTCACAAACTCTGATGCCTTCAGCCCTTTCTGCTTCAATCTCTTGCTACCCTCTACCCCCACACTATCCCCTGCCCCACTGTTTTCTGTAACCTACTGATTATCCCTCATCCCTTCTGCAGCACAATACCCTCGCTTCCTTCCCTACCCTGCAGCGCTGTATAGCCCTTGTGACTTAGCACTTCTTTTTGATTATAATCTAGGTCACTTCAGGGGTCACTTCCCCAGCTTAAATATAGATTAACATGCAGAAAAGAATGCTAAATAAATGTAAAGCACTGAAATGTATAAATGAACATTTAACATCATACCTACCTTTATTGAAGACTTTGTTGGTGTATGGCAGAGAGAGGGGAGGCGAGTTTATTGTTGGAGAATATGACACTAATATCAACTCTACAGCTTATTTATCTATCACAATTCAACTAATATGACATAAACAATATTAATAACAGAAACATGGAATTTAATCTAGAATGAATAAAATAAGCATTATGTATGAAACGAGGTGTTCTGTTGGATTTGTTGGGTATATAAGGGCTACTGAGAGCATAAGTCATCCATAATGATGGTGAAGCAGCAGCTGAGGCGACAGTGTTTTCTGTAGCCCTATATAACTCCAACAACATTGGAGGAGTTAGTAGAATTGCTGAACCACTGAAAAAGGCACCCTCTACCACTATGACAACCACTACCTCCCTCTGCCACTATGACAACCACTACTGCCATCACTACCACCCTCTACCACTATCACAACTGCTACCACTCTACCACCACCACTTTTGTATTTTTCTACAAACTTTTTCTTAAATTATATATGTTTCTCACATTCTTTACCAAAGGGCTGGCACTAGAAGCTTTCTTTGGAGCCATGGTGACTTATTTAGCAATTAAAGGCACTAAAACGAATGGAATATTATGAAATGTATTATGCAAACTTGTGGGATCATCCTCACTCACTGATAAACAATGACACACTGGCTGGGAATGGAGTGTGAGGTGGCTCGGTGTTGTGTGTACACATGATCACTCTTGAGTTACCCTGCCCTATCAGCACCATCATACTGTATTAACTGTACTAACTGGACAGTAAATTTCACCATGGCCCCTAAGAGGAAGTCTGAATCTTGCACTGGAGATTGTGGCAAGAAAGGCTCTTACTCTTGATCAGAAGATCAAAATAATTAAACAGTATGAGGATGAAAAAAATGTCAACAGCATTTCTCAGGATCTTCACCTCTCCCATTCCACTGTGTCGACAATGCTTAAGGATAAAAAGCACATCAAAGAAGCAGTGAAATCTTCGGCCCAAATTATCACAAAGAAATGTGAAGGCCCAATTGCCAAGATGGAAAAAATGCTAAGCGTTTGGTTAGAAGACCTCTTCAAGGGGGGCTCCTTGGCGTGGTGAAGAGGCTCTTGGTCTGAGGAATTAGCCCTGTCGGTCTTCTTCCTCAGACCGAACCTAATTACCCCCCATTCTCCCCTCCCCTATCCCATCCTCCCCATCCTCCCCTTTTTCCATTCCTCCTCCTCCTCACCCCTCCCTTTTGCCCTTCCTCTTTTTGGCCTTTGGGATTTCTCCCACAGGCGCGCTAGTTCCTAGGTAGGGGAAAGGACACCGGGGTCCATCCCATTCCGTTGAGGTTCTTGGCAGTGGCGTAGTTTGCCGTGGAATCTGGATTGCCTGGGGATGTCCCGATCCCTCTCCAGTATCCCGGAGTAGCTTTGGGTGTCTTTCGGGCGACGGGTGTATCTCTGGAAGCCACCTTTCGGATTCCGGGGGTGGTGGCCGAAGGAGGTATGCTTTGTGGCAGATATCCGGCTGCCCTCTCTTTTGTCCACCGAGGTAGCTCGGCAGATGTGAGGTTGCTATCCCGGATTGCTGGTTTACTGGCATGAAGGGTAGGGTATGGCACGGGTTCCATGCTGCATCTGCGCTACTAGCGGTGCTGAGGTCCTCTTGGGCGCGGAGGGAGATTTCCGGCCCTTTCATTCCTCCTGGGAACTATTCCTCCCCACTCCCCCCTTTTTTTATTCTTTCTTTTATTTTTATTTTCTTTTTTTTTCTTAAAAACAAAAAGCAAAGGAGTAACCTAACCATGGCAGCCCTAGTCCATGAACCCACTTCCCCCAGGCCCCTTCTTGATATCGCACCCCATTCTGACCCTGCCTTGTGTTTAGACCACTCTTCGGACACTCCTGATGCCCCTGTACCTCTTGCTGGTGCTGTTTCCTCACCCGCTTCAGGTACCGGAGCTTTGACTGACTCCTTCGATTTGTCTGAACTCCGCTCTCCTTTGACTATGCTTCCGGCTTCTCCCTCTACAGTACGGCAATTTTCGAATCGCCCGCCCATTTTACGCCGGACCAACTCCGGTCCTACTCCTAAACGCCAACGTCAATCTCCTGATGATGCTCCTTTGTTACCTTCCCATTCTACTTGGAAAAGACCGACACGCCAAGCACTCCCTCTCCACGCTCAGTTTCGGACCACACAATGGACTAAATTCTTTACTTTAAGACCGACTTCTTCTTCTGCCTACCTTTCTGACCATAGTATTGGCAAAGCGCTCCTGCGTCATGTTGGTAGAGATATTTCATTTCATGCTCTCAAGAGCGGTATGCGCATCATCACTGTCCAGAATGCTACCTAAGCTCATGATCTTTCTCTCCTTTCGAATATCGATACTACTCCTATCACTATTGAAAAACATCTTTCTCTCAATTCTTGTAGTGGTACTGTCATTCTGCCCCATACCATAGTCCAACAGAATTTCCAGTCATGTGGCAATGACATTTTTGAACAGCTGGAACTCCAGGATCTCCCAATCCTCAAAGTAGACACTTATGTGCTTCCTGCCCGGGGGCGGAGACGTTACCCTTGCAATGTGGCTCGTTTAACTTTTGACAGCCGAGAACTCCCGTCCTCTGTATATGTCGCGGGACATCGGTTACAAGTTCAAAATGTGATACCTACACCGCAACAATGTAGAAATTGCTGGCGTTTTGGCCACCCAGCGAAATATTGCAGATCTATGGCCGAATGCCCAGTCTGTGGTGCCGACGACCATTCTAATACATCTTGCAGTCAACCTCCATCTTGTCTTAATTGTAATGAAGCTCACCCTTCGTACTCCCGCCGTTGCCAGGTCTACTTAAATGAACGTGAAATCCGTTGCCTCAAAGAGGCAGAAGGTCTCCCTTATGCTATGGCAGTTACTCATCTCCGCCTCCAAGGGAGACTACCCCGTGTTTCTTATTCTCGTGTTTCCAAACATCCCCCCACTTCTGGGGTCTCATCTTCTGCAGCCTCCTCTGTTATTACCCCTCCCATAGCCACTACGGCATCTAATCCTTTTGCTGTCCTTGGCTCTGACGTCCCGACTACAACTCAGTCTGTTCTCACATCTTCGCATCCTTCCTCACAAGCCCCAGTATTGACAAGACCTCGTACGACACCTAATACCAATCGCCCCTCTACTCAGAAGTCCAAAAAATCCACATTGCTCAAATCTTCTTTGCCCCTTCCTTCCCTTCTTCCACCTCCACACTTTACCTTTCCAGTCTCTGTACCTAGTTCTTCCCCTCTCTCTGGCTCTATTACAAGTGTGGAGATTCACCCTCCTCCTCGTACATGCCTTCCACCCCGTCCCCTCCCAAGTTTCTCCCTCTTCTGCCACCTCCCAGGTTTCTGCCTCTTCTGTCCCCCCCCCACACTTCATCTCCAGTCCCTTACACTCTTCCCTCCCCCTCTACTTTGGTACAGTCCATTACTGTCCCAATCTTTACTCACCCTCCTCCTATCTCCAATATGGTCTCCCATACATCTTTGAATTCAGAAACACTTGAAGCCATTTCAGAATATATTGCAGAGACTAAACCTTCCATGGACACTGATTCACTTCCTGTTCCTTCTCTTCCTTCTCCTCCATCTTCACAACCCCATTCTTGTCAACGCTCCATTCCTTCGCTACTTGAACGTCTTCCAATGCCACCACACGTTGACTTTTCTAACCCCTCTAGTCCGTAGGTGCCTTTACCTACAGATTCCTGGTATTTTCTTCATCGCCAATCATGGCCTATTTACAGTGGAATATCCGCAGCCTCAGGGGTAATCGGGGTGAGCTTCAGATGTTGCTTTCCAGGTTTTCCCCTGTTGGTGCTTGCTTACAAGAACCAAAATTACACTCGGCTGTTTTCCAACCTATCTCAGGCTATAATTTATTGTATTCTTCGGATCCTTTCTCAGATGGGACCTTTAATGAAAGTGCCCTTCTTCTACGCAATGGTATTCCGTACTGTCAACTATTTGTCCATACCTCGCTGCATTACACTGCAGCCCGTATCCACTTGAATAAGTGGTTTACAATATGTTCTTTATATCTCTCTCCTTCTCGGACATTATCTATCCCGGATATTGCCTTTCTTGTTTCATCCTTACTGCCACCACTTCTGTTACTTGGTGATTTTAATGCCCACCATTTCCTCTGGGGGGGGGGTCTCATTGTGACTCACGTGGCATCCAGTTGGAGGCTTTTCTCGCCTCTCACCCCCTCCATGTTTTAAATACGGGTACTCCCACCCATTTTGATCCTCGTACTCATACTCTCTCTTGCATCGATCTATCAGTCTGCTCTTCCTCCACTGCACTAGACTTCACCTGGTCTGTTCTACCAGACTTACATGACAGCGATCATTTTCCGATCATTCTTACTTCTCCTTCCTATTCACCACCTTTCCGTAGCCCTCGCTGGCAATTTGATCGGGCAAATTGGGATCTTTACTCACACCTCACTGCTTTTAGTGAGGTTCCTTCTTCATCCTCCATTGATGAGCTCCTACACATCTTCTCAACGTCAGTTTATACCGCAGCTTCTCATTCTATACCCCAAACCTCAGGCAGGCATTCTCAGAAGTGCGTGCCTTGGTGGTCTCCTGCTTGTGCTCGTGCAGTACGTTTGAAACATGCTGCATGGGGCAGGTACCGGTACAATAGAACCGCTGAGAGACTTCTTGATTTTAAGCAGAAGCGTGCAATCGCTCGCCGTGTCATCCGTGAAGCTAAACGCACTTGTTGGCGAGACTGTTTCCACCATCACCTCTGCTTCTTCTATGAGTGCAGTCTGGAAAAAAGTGAGGAAATTGAGTGGTAAATACTCTCCTGACCCGGCTCCTGTTCTACGGGTTGCTGGTGTTGATGTAGCAAACCCTCTCGACATTGCCATTGAACTTGGCACACATCTGGTCCGTATTTCCCGAGGGCTCCATCTATGCCCCTCGTTTCTTTCCTCAAAGTCTGCCAGAGAGTTAGTACCCTTGGACTTTTCTTCTCTCAGAGAAGAACAGTATAATGTGCCTTTTACACTTCAAGAACTGGAGGCAACGCTCTCAGCTTGCCGATCATCGGCAGCTGGGCCTGACGACATTCATATTCGTATGTTACAACATTTACATCGGTCAGCCCTTGTAGTCCTCTTACACCTCTTCAATCTTATTTGGGCACAAGGAGTTCTTCCCCAGCTGTGGAAATCTGCCATTGTTCTCCCTTTCCGCAAACCGGGTACTACAGGACATGATGCCTCCCACTATCGCCCCATCGCTCTTACTAGTGCAGTTTGCAAAGTGATGGAACGTCTCGTAAATCGACGTTTAATATGGTATTTAGAGACACACAACAGTCTCTCCGCTAGTCAATATGGCTTTCATAAGGGTCGTTCTACCATAGACCCCTTACTATGCTTGGATACGTATGTTCGTAATGCCTTTGCGAATAATCACTCGGTTATTGCCATATTTTTTGACCTTGAGAAGGCATATGACACAACTTGGAGGTATAATATTTTGGCCCAGGCCCATTCCTTAGGCCTCCGAGGCAATCTACCATCCTTCCTTAAGAACTTTTTAACTGACAGACATTTCCGTGTTCGAGTCAATAATGTTCCTTCCCCGGACTTCGTCCAAGCTGAAGGTGTCCCTCAGGGATGTGTTCTAAGCACAACACTTTTTCTCCTTGCTATAAATGATTTGGCCTCTGTTCTTCCACCCAATATTTGGTCATCACTCTATGTTGATGACTTCGCTATTGCTTGTGCAGGTGCTGACTGTCACCTTATTGCAGTTTCTCTCCAGCATGCGGTCGACCGTGTTTCCACTTGGGCCACCACGCATGGGTTTAAATTTTCAAGTACCAAAACTCACCAAATTACTTTCACTAGACGCTCTGTTATCTCCGATCATCCTTTGTATCTCTATGGCTCCCGTATCCCTGAACGTGATACAGTCAGGTTTCTAGGCCTTCTCTTTGACCATCGGTTATCCTGGAAACCTCACATTACCTCTCTGAAGGCAACTTGTCACAGCCGGCTAAACCTTCTTAAAACCCTTGCTCATCTTTCCTGGGGAGCTAATCGTCGAACTCTGCTTCGCCTACATTCAGCCCTCGTTTTATCGAAACTCGATTATGGTGACCAGATTTATTCCGTGGCCTCTCCTGCTACTCTCTCTAGCCTTAACTCTATCCATCACCAAGGATTACGTTTGTGCCTTGGTGCTTTTCGCTCTTCCCCTGTTGAGAGCCTCTGTACAGAAGCGAATGTTCCATCCTTGTCTGATCGCCGTGATGCCCATTGCCTTCGCTACTATGTACGCTCTCACGATCTACACAATCCTTCCATTTATAGAATGGTCACCGATATTAATAGACATTCTTTATTCGTTCACCGCCCCTGTTTGCTCCGTCCCTTTTCTCTTCGCCTACATTCACTCTTGTCTTCCCTTCAGTTACCACCTTTATATGTTCATGTAGCATCTCACTTTTCCCTAACCCCCTGGGAAGTTCCAGCTGTTTGGGTCTGTTCTTTCTCACTCCCTTGCTCAAAAGCTCAACTGCCTACGGTGGCTTCCCGCTCTCTTTTTCTTGATCACTTCCACTCCCATTCTCATGCCACCGCTGTGTACACAGATGGCTCTAAGTCTTCAGACGGCGTCGGATTCGCAGCAGTGTTTCCGGACAGCGTAGTGCAGGGGCATTTACTATCTTCAGCTAGCATTTTTACTGCTGAACTGTATGCCATTCTTGCAGCACTTATTAGTATCGCCTCTATGCCTGTGTCATCATTTGTAGTAGTCTCAGACTCCCTTAGTGCTCTACAGGCTATACGAAAATTTGATACATCTCATCCCCTAGTTCTCTGTATCCAACTTTGGCTATGCCGTATCTCTACCAAACATAAAGATATTGTTTTTTGTTGGGTCCCTGGTCATGTCGACGTGCAGGGCAATGAACAGGCAGACACTGCTGCGCGGTCAGCAGTACATGACCTACCGATTTCCTATCGAGGTGTTCCATTTCTGGACTATTTTGCTACAATAGCTACCCACCTTCGCACCCGTTGGCAACAACGTTGGTCAACTCTGCTCGGTAACAAACTTCATTCTATTAAACCGAGCATAGGTTACTGGCCGTCTTCTTGTCATCAGTGCCGAGGTTGGGAGACCACTCTCTCCCGCCTTCGCATTGGCCACACTCGTCTTACTCATGGGTATCTCATGGAGAGGCACCCTGTTCCTCTCTGTGAGCAGTGTCAAGTTCCAGTATCGATTAGCCACATTCTGTTAGACTGCCCTCTCTATCAACGAGCAAGCAGAATTTACCTCCAATGTCGTCTTCGTTCTACTACTCTCTCTTTACCTTCCCTTCTTGCTGATGGACCCTCCTTTAATCCTGACTCTCTCATTGACTTCTTGACAACGACTGATTTACTCCACAAACTCTGATGATACTTTTCGCACTCCCCTCAGCCCTTTCTAGTTCAGTCTCTTGCTGCCCTTTACCCTTTCACCATCCACTACCCCGCTGTTATCCGTAACCTATTACTCATCCATCTCCCTTTTGCCACCTGATGCCCTCGCTTCCTTCCTGCCCTGCAGCGCTGTATAGTCCTTGTGGCTTAGCGCTTCTTTTTGATTATAATAATAATCCCCCTACCCCATCATAAGAAGAAAGTGCTCCCCCACCTTGCTTCCCTACCCCTTCAGAGGAAGAAAGTGCTCCCCACCTTGCTCCCCCTACCCCTTCAGAGGAAGAAAGTGCTCCCCCACCTTGCTCCCCTACCCCTTCAGAGGAAAGTGCTCCCCCACCTTGCTTCCCTACCCCTTCAGAGGAAAGTGCTCCCCCACCTTGCTCCCCTACCCCTTCAGAGGAAGAAAGTGCTCCCCCACCTTCCTTCCCTACCCCTTCAGAGGAAGAAAGTGCTCCCCCACCTTGCTCCCCTACCCCTTCAGAGGAAGAAAGTGCTCCCCCACCTTGATCCCCCCTACCCCATCATAGGAAGAAAGTGCTACCCCACCTTGCTCCCCTAAACCTTCAGAGAAAGAAAGTGCTCCCCCACCTTGCTCCCCTACCCCTTCAGAGGAAGAAAGTTCTCCCCTACCCCTTCAGAGGAAGAAAGTGCTCCCCACCTTGCTCCCCCTACCCCATCATAGAAAGAAAGTGCTCCCCACCTTGCTCCCCCTACCCCATCATAGGAAGAAAGTGCTCCCCACCTTGCTCCCCTACCCCATCACAGGAAGAAAGTGCTCCCCCATCTTGCTACCCCTACCCCATTATAGGAAGAAAGTGCTCCCCCCCCTTGCTAATCCCCTACCCCTTCAGAGGAAGAAAGTTCTCCCCCACCTTGCTCCCCCTACCCCTTCAGAGGAAGAAAGTGCTCGTCCACCTTGACCCCCTACCCCATCAGAGGAAGAAAGTGCTCCCCCACATTGCCCCCTACCCCATCATAGGAAGAAAGTGCTCCCCACCTTGCTCCCCTACCCCATCATAGAAAGAAAGTGCTCCCCACCTTGCTCCCCTAAACCTTCAGAGGAAGAAAGTGCTCCCCCACCTTGCTCCCCCTACCCCTTCAGAGGAAGAAAGTGCTCCTCCACCTTGCTCCCTTACCCCATCATAGGAAGAAAGTGCTCCCCCACCTTGCTCCCCTACCCCATCATAGGAAGAAAGTGCTCCCTGCCTTGCTCCCCCTACCCCTTCAGAGGAAGAAAGTGCTCCCCCACCTTGCTCCCCCTACCCCATCAGAGGAAGAAAGTGCTCCCCCACTTTGCTCCCCCTACCCCATCAGAGGAAGAAAGTGCTCTCCCACCTTGCCCCCTACCCCATCATAGGAAGAAAGTGCTCCCCTACCTTGTTCCCCCTACCCCTTCAGAGGAAGAAAGTGCTCCCCCACATTGCTCTTCCTACCCAATCAGAGGAAGAAAGTGCTCCCCTACCTTGCTCCCCCTACCCCATAATAGGAAGAAAGTGCTCCCCCACCTTGCCCCGCTACCCCATCATAGGAAGAAAGTGCTCCCCCACCTTGCCCCCCCTTCCCCATCACTGGAAGAAAGTGCTCCCCCACCTTGCCCCCCTACCCCATCAGAGGAAGAAAGTGCTCCCCCACCTTGCTCCCCCTACCCCATCAGAGGAAGAAAGTGCTCCCCCACCTTGCTACCCCATCCCCTACCCCTCATCATGAGGAAGAAAGTGCTCCCCCACCTTGCTCCCCTACCCCATCAGAGGAAGAAAGTGCTCCCCCACCTTGCTCCCCCTACCCCATCAGAGGAAGAAAGTGCTCCCCCCCCTTGCCCCCTTACCCTCTCAGAAGAAGAAAGTGCTCCCCCATCTTGCCCCCCCACCTCATCAGAGGAAGAAAGTGCTCCCCTACCTTGCCCCCCCTGCCCCATCAGAGAAAGAAAGTGCTCCCCCACCTTGCCCCCTACCCCATCAGAGGAAGAAAGTGCTCCCCCACCTTTCCCCCCCTACCTCATCAGAGGAAGAAAGTGCTCCCCCACCTTGCTACCCCCCTACCCCATCAGAGGAAGAAAGTGCTCCCCCACCTTGCCCCCCTACCCCATAATAGGAAGAAAGTGCTCCCTCACCTTGCCTCCCCTACCCCATCAGAGGAAGAAAGTGCTCCCCCACCTTGCCCCCTACCCCATCAGAGGAAGAAAGTGCTCCCCCACCTTGCCCCCCTACCCCAACAGAGGAAGAAAGTGCTCCCCCACCTTGCCTTCCCCCTACCCCATCAGAGGAAGACAGTGCTCCCCCACCCTGCCCCTCTACCCCATCAGAGGAAGAAAGTGCTCCCCCACCTTGCCCCCCTACCCCATCAGAGGAAGAAAGTGCTCCCCCACCTTGCCCCCCTACCCCATCAGAGGAAGAAAGTGCTCCCCCACCTTGCCCCCCTACCCCATCAGAGGAAGAAAGTGCTACCCCATCTTTCCCCCCTACCCCATCAGAGGAAGAAAGTGCTCCCCCCCCTTGCTCCCCCTACCCCATCAGAGGAAGAAAGTGCTGCCCCACCTTGCCCCCCTACCCCATCAGAGGAAGAAAGTGCTCCCCCACCTTGCTCCCCCTACCCCATCAGAGGAAGAAAGTGCTCCCCCACCTTGCTCCCCCTACCCCATCAGAGGAAGAAAGTGCTCC
>NW_027199937.1:0-26239 GCF_038502225.1 Cherax quadricarinatus
TCGTGTAGTTAGTTGATGGGGTGTATCTGGGAGATAAGATGTTTTCTAATGGTAGTTTTGAAGGTGATGAATGTGTCTGCAGTTCTAGAGTTCTCAGGTAGGGTATTCCAGATTTTAGGGCCTTTGACATACATTGAATTTTTGTAAAGGTTTAGTCGGACACGGGGAATGTCGTAGAGATGTTTGTTTCTGGTGTTATGCCTGTGGGTTCTGTCACAACTATCAAGAAAGCGTTTTAGGTCAAGGTTGATATTAGAGTTTAAGGCCCTGTAGATATAGATTGCACAGTAGTAAGTGTGGATGTACTGAACTGGGAGTAAGTTTAGATCTTTGAAGAGTGGGGGGGTGTGCTGCCAGGGATGGGATTTAGTGATTATTCTTACTGCAGCTTTTTGTTGGGTTATTATTGGCTTTAGGTGTGTTGCTGCAGTTGATCCCCAAGCACAAATAGCATAGGTGAGGTATGGATAAATAAGTGAGTGGCATAGTGTGAGAAGGGCATTTTGCGGCACGTAGTATCGTATCTTGGAGAGTATCCCAACCGTTTTGGATACTTTTTTGGCTATATGCTGGATATGGGTGCTGAAATTCAGGTTGTTGTCAAGGTATAAGCCTAGGAATTTTCCCCCATTATTTCTGGTAATTAGAGTGTTGTCAATCTTAATGTTAATTTGTGCATCTCCTGCTCTGCTACCAAACATAATATAGTAAGTTTTGTCAGTGTTAAGCGTAAGTTTATTGGCTGTCATCCAAGTCGATATTTTAATCAGCTCCTCATTCACAATGGTGTTGAGGGTGGCAAGATTAGGGTGAGAGATTACATAAGTCGTGTTATCAGCAAAGAGAATGGGTTTCAGGTGTTGGGATACGTTTGGAAGGTCATTGATGTATATGAGGAAGAGCAGGGGACCAAGGACACTTCCCTGCAGAACTCCAGTATCAAGTGGCCGTGTTGCTGATGCTGTGTCTTTAATGGTGACGTACTGATACCTATTAGTAATGTAAGATTTGAAATAAGCAAGCGCATGGCCTCTTATACCGTAGTGGTCAAGTTTGTGGAGTAGGATTTCGTGGTTTACTGTGTCAAAAGCTTTTCTTAGGTCAATAAAAATTCCTAGTGGATATTCCTTATTTTCCAATGCTGTGTAAAGCAGATCTAGCATTTTTATGATTGCATCATTAGTGCTTTTATTTTTCCTGAATCCAAACTGGCAGGGGTTGAGTATGTTTTGAGCCGTTATAAATGAGTACAGTCTCCTGTGCACGAGTTTCTCAAAGATTTTGGATAGCTATGGTAAGTTAGATATTGGCCTATAGTTGTTTAAGTCTGTAGGGTCACCACCTTTATGTATTGGTGTAACCCTTGCCATCTTGAGTAGTTTCGGGAAGGTGCTAGTCTCTATTGACTTGTTAAAAAGTAATGAAATAGCATGCGAAAGGACATGGGCTGCTCGCTTGTACAGTAATGGTGGGACATGAGACAGATTCCCCGAGTTATTTTTAAGTGACTTTATGATCTCAATGACTTCCGTGGGCTCAGTTGGTGCAAGATAGAAGGAATTAGGGAAATTTCCATCTAGGTAGTCCCCGGCATGGGCATTGGTATGTGGGATTTTACTGGCGAGATTAGATCCTATGTTTGAGAAGAAGTCGTTTATCTTGTTAGCTGTGTCAGTGGGATGTAGTGGTGTTTCATTAGGTTTAGTTAGGACAATATTCTTGGTTTTTCTCAGTTTGTGGGTCCCTAGAATCTGAGAGAGTGTTTTCCAGGTCTTTTTTATATCTCCTCTAGTGTCTGTGAATCTACTGGAGTAGTATAGTTGTTTGGCTTTTTTTATTACTTTGGTGAGAGCTGATGAATAGTGTTTAAGAGTATCTTTGTGTATTAAGCCCTGTCTATATTGCTTTTCATATTGGTGTTTCTTGTCAATGGATTTCAGAATGGTGCTGGTTAGCCATGGGCAACCAAGCCGTTTGTTTGTGATCTGTTTTGTTTTTATAGGACAATGTTTGTTGTATAGTCTAAGTAATTTGTTAAGAAAGATGTCTGTCCAGTCATCAATACCATTGGCCTTGGACAATTCTGTAGGCCAATCAACAGTCTCTAGGTAAGCTGTGAACTTCCTTACTGAGGCCTCGTAATGGAGTCTAAATGAGACTTTGTTGTATTCAAGTGGTGGTTTACTAATGTTTGTCAGGAGGAAGGTAGGGTAGTGGTCTGTAGTGCTATCTGTGATTATCCCTGATTTAAGGGGGGCTAGTATATTAGTCCATATGTGGTCTATTATGGTTGCACTTGTCTCAGTGAGCCTGGTTGGTTTAGTTATTGTTGGTATGAGAAGTGTGTTGTTCATATTGTTGATGAAATCAGTTACAGGCTGATCATCTAGTAAGCCAAGGTTGATGTTGAAGTCTCCAGCTAAGAGAAGGTGGTGCTTATTCATTTGTCTGTTTGTTATTAGTGACTTTAATTTCTCACTGAAATTTGGGATGTTTGTGTGCAGTTACTTTCCAATAGGTTTTGATTGGGTGTCAGATTATGGAGGTTTAGATCAGGGTAAATGTTATCAATCATCTTCTAGGTTTAAATTATGGTTATTTATATCCTGGGTTGTGTGCTGAGTTCTAGTACTGATATCTGTAGTGGTGAGAAGTTTGGACAAGTATATAGCTAATGCATTTTGGTCATGTAGAG
This sequence comes from Cherax quadricarinatus, assembly GCF_038502225.1. NCBI lineage: Eukaryota > Metazoa > Arthropoda > Malacostraca > Decapoda > Parastacidae > Cherax > Cherax quadricarinatus. Next base: position 2,696 of record NW_027199937.1, read on the forward strand.
TATAGTCACTAATACACATAATGAAGTTGATGTTGTCTATGTGCTGTGCTGGAATGAGCTAAAGTACAACTAGGTATAAACTAATAATATAAAAATACAAATTAACAATAGCACAAGACTCTCACTTGTAATTGCACTAACATCTAATATAATGACTTTGGTATTGTCTATGTATTGAGCTAGAATGAGCTATAGTACAACTAGGTTTAATTCTAATAATATAAAAATACAAATTAAAAATAGCACCAGACTCTCACTAGTAATTGCACTATGGTCTAATATAATGAATTTGGTATTTATGTATTGAGCTAGAATGAGCTATAATACAACTGAGTTTAATCTAATAATATAAAAAAGGCACAAGACTTTTAATTGTAATTTCACTAAGGTCTTATATAAGTTGTTTACAAGAACTAGAGTATAAGTAGATTTAAATTGAAAGGATAAAATACACAAGTTAAGGTAGCAAAAGAATAATAAAAAATAAAATAATAAAAATAAAAATGGCAATGACTTCGAACAGGCGATAAATGACATGCCCATGCACTCTGCCCCAGGGCCAGACTCATGGAACTCTGTGTTCATCAAGAACTGCAAGAAGCCCCTATCACGAGCCTTTTCCATCCTATGGAGAGGGAGCATGGACACGGGGGTCGTCCCTCAGTTACTAAAAACAACAGACATAGCCCCACTCCACAAAGGGGGCAGTAAAGCAACAGCAAAGAACTACAGACCAATAGCACTAACATCCCATATCATAAAAATCTTTGAAAGGGTCCTAAGAAGCAAGATCACCACCCATCTAGAAACCCATCAGTTACACAACCCAGGGCAACATGGGTTTAGAACAGGTCGCTCCTGTCTGTCTCAACTACTGGATCACTACGACAAGGTCCTAAATGCACTAGAAGACAAAAAGAATGCAGATGTAATATATACAGACTTTGCAAAAGCCTTCGACAAGTGTGACCATGGCGTAATAGCGCACAAAATGCGCGCTAAAGGAATAACAGGAAAAGTCGGTCGATGGATCTATAATTTCCTCACTAACAGAACACAGAGAGTAGTCGTCAACAGAGTAAAGTCCGAGGCAGCTACGGTGAAAAGCTCTGTCCCACAAGGCACAGTACTAGCTCCCATCTTGTTCCTCATCCTCATATCCGACATAGACAAGGATGTCAGCCACAGCACCGTGTCTTCCTTTGCAGATGACACCCGAATCTGCATGACAGTGTCTTCCATTGCAGACACTGCAAGGCTCCAGGCGGACATCAACCAAATCTTTCAGTGGGCTGCAGAAAACAATATGAAGTTCAACGATGAGAAATTTCAATTACTCAGATATGGTAAACATGAGGAAATTAAATCTTCATCAGAGTACAAAACAAATTCTGGCCACAAAATAGAGCGAAACACCAACGTCAAAGACCTAGGAGTGATTATGTCGGAGGATCTCACCTTCAAGGACCATAACATTGTATCAATCGCATCTGCTAGAAAAATGACAGGATGGATAATGAGAACCTTCAAAACTAGGGAGGCCAAGCCCATGATGACACTCTTCAGGTCACTTGTTCTATCTAGGCTGGAATATTGCTGCACTCTAACAGCACCTTTCAAGGCAGGTGAAATTGCCGACCTAGAAAATGTACAGAGAACTTTCACGGCGCGCATAACGGAGATAAAACACCTCAATTACTGGGAGCGCTTGAGGTTTCTAAACCTGTATTCCCTGGAACGCAGGAGGGAGAGATACATGATTATATACACCTGGAAAATCCTAGAGGGACTAGTACCAAACTTGCACACGAAAATCACTCACTACGAAAGCAAAAGACTTGGCAGACGATGCACCATCCCCCCAATGAAAAGCAGGGGTGTCACTAGCACGTTAAGAGACCATACAATAAGTGTCAGGGGCCCGAGACTGTTCAACTGCCTCCCAGCACACATAAGGGGGATTACCAACAGACCCCTGGCAGTCTTCAAGCTGGCACTGGACAAGCACCTAAAGACAGTTCCTGATCAGCCGGGCTGTGGCTCGTACGTTGGTTTGCGTGCAGCCAGCAGCAACAGCCTGGTTGATCAGGCGCTGATCCACCAGGAGGCCTGGTCACAGACCGGGCCGCGGGGGCGTTGACCCCCGAAACTCTCTCCAGGTAAACTCCAGACTTGGTTATAATATGCTAGTAAGATGGTAGACAGGATAATATAAAAGTTGCAGTTGAAAATACTAGTTTAAAAAAGTATAGAATGAAAATGGGCAATAATAAAAGTTTACAATAAGTTTGGTCAATATAGTTTAAAGTAAAATTGGGCAATAATAGAGATTTTAGAATAAAATTGAGCAATAGAGTATTTTTTAAAGTGAGGTAGAATAATTGAGTACAAGTTATGGTTAGTTTAAAAAAAAATAAGATAGAATAGTGATGTGGTAAGATGTAAAAAAGGAGATAGATTCTGTAGATATTAAACACGATTAAAACTATGAGGTAGAATGGTCATAGACTACAAGTGACAATCAAAAGTAGATGGGGTATTGGAAATTTAATGGGGCACAAATTTATGACAATATAACACTAACGGTGGACTGTGGGTATTATCTGCACTTTACTCTGATTCTGTTAGCCCAGCCTCACTTAGGAATGTTTTAAGGTCATGTTCTGTAGAGATGAAGTGTCTCTTCCCAGTGGGCTGTTTCCTAACTGCCAGTTTATTGTTATTTAAATCAAGTCTTGGGTTGTAAGCTAAGTCATTTCTAATGTAGGCACATACTACACCACCCTTTCTGTTCCTATCTAAGCATTTTATATTGTAACCTTCTATTTTGACCTCGTCGTCAGAATCCTAATCTCTGCCAATTAAGGAAGAAGTGATCTTGCGTTGACATGAATAAAGTGAAGGCCTGTTCTCATAAAACAATTATAATCATCAGTATATGGCAATTGGTCATATGTATTAAAAATATGTAAATCATTAACACGGAGGAGGAGGAGGAGGAGGAGGAGGAGGAGGAGGTGGCGGCGACGGCGGCGGCGGTGGTGGTGGTTGTTGCTGTTGTTGTTATTGTTGTTTAGAAAGTGAAAAAGGAAAACAAAAAAATTTCTCTTGAACATTCAAGTTTCAACTTAGCTGAGGTGGATCCCAGGAGAACTAAACACTGGCAGAGTCAAGTGTCTTACTCCCTGAATAAACACCTCTACACTCTACTAACTTCTCACCCAGGAGAACTAAACACTGGCAGAGTCAAGTGTCTTACTCCCTGAATAAACACTTCTACACTCTACTAACCTCTCACCCAAGAGAACTAAACACTGGCAGAGTCAAGTGTCTTACTCCCTGAATAAACACCTCTACACTCTACTAACCTCTCACCCAGGAGAACTAAACAGTGGCAGAGTCAAGTGTCTTACTCCCTGAATAAACACCTCTTCACTCTACCAACCTCTTACCCAGGAGAACTAAACACTGGCAGAGTCAAGTACTCACCTAGGTGAGGTTGCAGGGGTCGAATCCTAGCTCCTGGCCCCGCCTCTTCACTGGTCTTACTCCCTGAGCAAACACTTCTACACTCTACCAACCTCTCACCCAGGAGAACTAAACAGACAGATTAGGGAGGGAGGGGTGTGCCGAGAGTGTAATGGGATTGAAACAGCTGTTCATGTAGTATACTTTTTTGATGTGATGTGCAGGAAATTACCTGGAGTTTACCTGGAGAGAGTTCCGGGGGTCAACGCCCCCGCGGCCCGGTCTGTGACCAGGCCTCCTGGTGGATCAGAGCCTGATCAACCAGGCTGTTGCTGCTGGCTGCACGCAAACCAACGTACGAGCCACAGCCCGGCTGGTCAGGAACCGACTTTAGGTGCTTGTCCAGTGCCAGCTTGAAGACTGCCAGGGGTCTGTTGGTAATCCCCCTTATGTATGCTGGGAGGCAGTTGAACAGTCTCGGGCCCCTGACACTTATTGTATGGTCTCTTAACGTGCTAGTGACACCCCTGCTTTTCATTGGGGGGATGTTGCATCGTCTGCCAAGTCTTTTGCTTTCGTAGTGAGTGATTTTCGTGTGCAAGTTCGGTACTAGTCCCTCTAGGATTTTCCAGGTGTATATAATCATGTATCTCTCCCGCCTGCGTTCCAGGGAATACAGTTTTAGGAACCTCAAGCGCTCCCAGTAATTGAGGTGTTTTATCTCCGTTATGCGCGCCGTGAAGGTTCTCTGTACATTTTCTAGGTCAGCAATTTCACCTGCCTTGAAAGGTGCTGTTAGTGTGCAGCAATATTCCAGCCTAGATAGAACAAGTGACCTGAAGAGTGTCATCATGGGCTTGGCCTCCCTAGTTTTGAAGGTTCTCATTATCCATCCTGTCATTTTTCTAGCAGATGCGATTGATACAATGTTATGGTCCTTGAAGGTGAGATCCTCCGACATGATCACTCCCAGGTCTTTGACGTTGGTGTTTCGCTCTATTTTGTGGCCAGAATTTGTTTTGTACTCTGATGAAGATTTAATTTCCTCGTGTTTACCATATCTGAGTAATTGAAATTTCTCATCGTTGAACTTCATATTGTTTTCTGCAGCCCACTGAAAGATTCGGTTGATGTCCGCCTGGAGCCTTGCAGTGTCTGCAATGGAAGACACTGTCATGCAGATTCGGGTGTCATCTGCAAAGGAAGACACGGTGCTGTGGCTGACATCCTTGTCTATGTCGGATATGAGGATGAGGAACAAGATGGGAGCGAGTACTGTGCCTTGTGGAACAGAGCTTTTCACCGTAGCTGCCTCGGACTTTACTCTGTTGACGACTACTCTCTGTGTTCTGTTAGTGAGGAAATTATAGATCCATCGACCGACTTTTCCTGTTATTCCTTTAGCACGCATTTTGTGCGCTATTACGCCATGGTCACACTTGTCGAAGGCTTTTGCAAAGTCTGTATATATTACATCTGCATTCTTTTTATCTTCTAGTGCATTTAGGACCTTGTCGTAGTGATCCAATAGTTGAGACAGACAGGAGCGACCTGTTCTAAACCCATGTTGCCCTGGGTTGTGTAACTGATGGGTTTCTAGATGGGTGGTGATCTTGCTTCTTAGGACCCTTTCAAAGATTTTTATGATATGGGATGTTAGTGCTATCGGTCTGTAGTTCTTTGCTGTTGCTTTACTGCCCCCTTTGTGGAGTGGGGCTATGTCTGTTGTTTTTAGTAACTGTGGGACGACCCCCGTGTCCATGCTCCCTCTCCATAGGATGGAAAAGGCTCGTGATAGGGGCTTCTTGCAGTTCTTGATGAACACGGAGTTCCATGAGTCTGGCCCTGGGGCAGAGTGCATGGGCATGTCATTTATCGCCTGTTCGAAGTCATTTGGCGTCAGGATAACATCGGATAGGCTTGTGTTAACCAAATTTTGTGGCTCTCTCATAAAAAATTCATTTTGATCTTCGACTCTCAGTCTGGTTAGCGGCTTGCTAAAAACTGAGTCATATTGGGACTTGAGTAGCTCACTCATTTCCTTGCTGTCATCTGTGTAGGACCCATCTTGTTTAAGTAGGGGCCCAATACTGGACGTTGTTCTCGACTTTGATTTGGCATAGGAGAAGAAATACTTTGGGTTTCTTTCGATTTCATTTATGGCTTTTAGTTCTTCCCGCGATTCCTGACTCCTATAAGATTCCTTTAGCTTAAGTTCGATGCTTGCTATTTCTCTGACCAGTGTCTCCCTACGCATTTCAGATATATTGACCTCTTTTAGCCGCTCTGTTATTCTTTTCCGTCGCCTGTAAAGGGAGCGCCTGTCTCTTTCTATTTTACATCTACTCCTCCTTTTTCTTAGAGGAATAAGCCTTGTGCATACATCGAGTGCCACCAAGTTAATCTGTTCTAGGCATAAGTTGGGGTCTGTGTTGCTTAGTATATCTTCCCAGCTTATATCGGTTAGGACTTGGTTTACTTGGTCCCACTTTATGTTTTTGTTATTGAAGTTGAATTTGGTGAATGCTCCCTCGTGACTAGTCTCATTATGTCGGTCTGGGGCTCCACGCATACATGTCTGAACCTCAATTATGTTGTGATCTGAGTATATTGTTTTTGATATGGTGACATTTCTTATCAGATCATCATTGTTAGTGAAGATGAGGTCTAGTGTATTCTCCAGTCTAGTAGGCTCTATTATTTGCTGGTTTAAATTGAATTTTGTGCAGAGATTTAAAAGCTCGTGTGAGTGTGAGTTTTCATCAGAGCTGCCTCCTGGTGTTATTACTGCAACAATATTATTTGCTATATTCCTCCATTTTAGGTGCCTTAAGTTGAAATCCCCCAGGAGCAAGATGTTGGGTGCAGGAGCTGGAAGATTTTCCAGACAGTGGTCAATTTTTAACAGCTGTTCCTGGAATTGCTGGGATGTTGCATCCGGAGGCTTGTAGACTACCACAATGACTAGGTTTTGGTTCTCGACCTTTACTGCTAAAACTTCCACTACATCATTTGAGGCATTTAGCAGTTCTGTGCAAACAAGTGACTCTGCAATGTACAGGCCAACCCCCCCCCCTTTTGCCTGTTCACTCTGTCACATCTGTATAGGTTGTAACCTGGGATCCATATTTCGTTGTCCAAGTGATCCTTTATGTGGGTCTCAGTGAAAGCCGCGAACATTGCCTTTGCCTCTGCAAGCAGTCCACGGATGAAAGGTATTTTGTTGTTTGTTGCTGGCTTTAGACCCTGTATATTTGCAAAGAAGAATGTCATCGGATTGGTGGTATTGTTGGTACTGGGGGGGATTTTTTTTCCGGCATTAGTATCTGTATCTGTTGGTTTGGAGTGGAGGCCATCGACTGTGGTTCCACTCCAGGAATGACTGGATTTGGTGTACGATTTCTGCCATTTCCTGCCAGTTTTTTTTTCCTTCCTGGCACTAAAAAACCTCTCCCTCTTGAGTGGCTGTGGCTACCCAGGTTTTCCCATGGCCTGGATGTTTTGTATCTTTTTGTACCCTTTAGATGGTGTGCCTGGCAATTTAAGTTATAGCACAGTCTTTCCTGTACTGAAGAGGTACACATTTCAGGGTGAAAAAGCTTACAGGAAGGGAGTTTGCATTTTCCTGTTGTCATATGGGCACGGCATTTTCTAGGGTGGTCATTACCTGGAGTTTACCTGGAGAGAGTTCCGGGGGTCAACGCCCCCGCGGCCCGGTCTGAGACCAGGTCTCCTGGTGGATCAGAGCCTGATCAACCAGGCTGTTGCTGCTGGCTGTACGCTAACCAACGTACGAGCCACAGCCCGGCTGGTCAGGAACCAACTTTAGGTGCTTGTCCATTGCAAGCTTGAAGAGTGCCAGGGGTCTGTTGGTAATCCCCCTTATGTATGCTGGGAGGTAGTTGAACAGTCTCGGGCCCCTGACACTTATTGTATGGTCTCTTAACGTGCTATTGACACTCCCGCTTTTCATTGGGGGGATGTTGCATCGTCTGCCAAGTCTTTTGCTTTCGTAGTGAGTGATTTTCGTGATTTTCCAGGTGTATATAATCATGTATCTCTCCCGCCTGCGTTCCAGGGAATACAGGTTTAGGAACCTCAAGCGCTCCCATTAATTGAGGTGTTTTATCTCCGTTATGCGCGCCGTGAAGGTTCTCTGTACATTTTCTAGGTCAGCAATTTCACCTGCCTTGAAAGGTGCTGTTAGTGTGCAGCAATATTCCAGCCTAGATAGAACAAGTGACCTGAAGAGTGTCATCATGGGCTTGGCCTCCCTAGTTTTGAAGGTTCTCATTATCCATCCTGTCATTTTTCTAGCAGATGCGATTGATACAATGTTATGGTCCTTGAAGGTGAGATCCTCCGACATGATCACTCTCAGGTCTTTGACGTTGGTGTTTCTCTCTATTTTGTGGCCAGAATTTGTTTTGTACTCTGATGAAGATTTAATTTCCTTGTGTTTACCATATCTGAGTAATTGAAATTTCTCATCGTTGAACTTCATATTGTTTTCTGCAGCCCACTGAAAGATTTGGTTGATGTCCGCCTGGAGCCTTGCAGTGTCTGCAATGGAAGACACTGTCATGCAGATTCATAGTTGCACGTCCCGTCTGTTTTTTTTTTTTTTTTTTTTTGGTTAGGGTACCTTGAAGGGACCTAGCATGTGGGGGGGCTTGTATTTTAAATAAAAAGAGTACTGAAGTTAACATTATAACTGAATAAACACTAATGATAACAGTTATATGAAAAGTAATATGTTTCACACTTAATTAATTATTCTACATCTCGAGCTGTTAAAACAGTTCCTCAGAAAATTTTCCTTCCTCTTGAGCTTCATTCTGAGTTGGAGTTCACTAGGACACCCAGTGTCTCAGACTTCACTAGGACACCCAGTGTCTCAGACTTCACTAGGACACCCAGTGTCTCAGACTTCACTAGGACACCCAGTGTCTCAGAGTTTACTAGGACACCCAGTGTCTCAGACTTCACTAGGACACCCAGTGTCTCAGACTTCACTAGGACACCCAGTGTCTCAGACTTCACTAGGACACCCAGTGTCTCAGAGTTTACTAGGACACCCAGTGTCTCAGACTTCACTAGGACACCCAGTGTCTCAGACTTCACTAGGACACCCAGTGTCTCAGACTTCACTAGGACACCCAGTGTCTCAAACTTCACGAGAACACCCAGTGTCTCAGACTTCACTAGGACACCCAGTGTCTCAGACTTCACTAGGACGCCCAGTGTCTCAGACTTCACTAGGACACCCAGTGTCTCAGACTTCACTAGGAAACCCAGTGTCTCAGACTTCACGAGAACACCCAGTGTGTCAGACTTCACTAGGACACCCAGTGTCTCAGACTTCACTAGGACACCCAGTGTCTCATACTTCACTAGGACACCCAGTGTCTCATACTTCACTAGGAAGCCCATTGTCTCAGACTTCACGAGGACGCCCAGTGTCTCTGTTGCTCCTGGATGCGATCCCCACACTGAAACTGCCCTAATTGCAGACTTAGAAAAAGACAGCAAAAGTCTGTTCAAACTTAGCTTATTATCAAAACCTGCTTTCAAAAGACTTCAAAATGGCTCTACGACACGAACGAAAATCTAACAAAACGCAGATATGAAGAGTGTTATCCACCAATCAACGCTGATCCTCTCTCCTCTCCGCATACTTAACCAATCATATTGAAACATTCCTCCCTCTCCACCCCGCTTCCCGCCGATCTCCAGCAACCAATCGCCGACCAGATCTACAGATCAACCACCATGATGCAGCCTGCACAGCTTGCCCACGTCGTCCACATTCTCAGCCAAGTCCTGTTCTCTCCAGCTCTATCCCACGATCGTCTCAGCTGCATAGCCCGTTATTTTGCTGCTGAAAACAGATATTGAAGCCTCCCAGTATTATTGTCTCGCAATTGTTTTCAAGTCCGGACAAGACTCTGGAAAAGTGTTCTTAGAACTGGTCCTGGGTAGGAGGGCGGTAACTAGTTCCTCCTAAGATGGGTTTGGTCTTGGGAAGCAGCACTTCAAACCATAGAATCTCCAGTTTATTGTTATTTAAATCAAGTCTTGGGTTGGAAGCTAAGTCATTTCTAATGTAGGCACATACTACACCACCCTTTCTGTTCCTATCTAAGCATTTTATATTGTAACCTTCTATTTTGACCTCGTCGTCAGTCACCGTATCATCCAACCAGGATTCAGAGATGGTTATAACTGCCGCCCTAAGTTTGTTAGCTAGAATCCTAATCTCTGCCAATTTAGGAAGAAGTGATCTTGCGTTGACATGAATAAAGTGAAGGCTTGTTTTCGTAAAACAATTATAATCATCAGTATATGGCAATGGGTCATATGTATTAAAATTATGTAAATCACTAACACGGAGGAGGAGGAGGAGGAGGAGGAGGAGGAGGAGGAGGAGGTGGCGGCGACGGCGGCGGCGGTGGTGGTGGTTGTTGCTGTTGTTGTTATTGTTGTTCAGACAGTGAAAAAGGAAAACAAAAAATTTCTCTTGAACATTAAAGTGTCAACTTAGCTGAGGTGGATCCCAGGAGAACTAAACACTGGCAGAGTCAAGTGTCTTACTCCATGAATAAACACCTCTACACTCTACCAGCCTCTCACCCAGGAGAACTAAACACTGGCAGAGTCAAGTGTCTTACTCCCTGAATAAACACCTCTACACTCTACTAACCTCTCACCCAGGAGAACTAAACACTGGCAGAGTCAAGTGTCTTACTCCCTGAATAAACACCTCTACACTCTACTAACCTCTCACCCAGGAGAACTAAACACTGGCAGAGTCAAGTGTCTTACTCCCTGAATAAACACCTCTTCACTCTACCAACCTGTCACCCAGGAGAACTAAACACTGGCAGAGTCAAGTACTCACCTAGTTGTACTCACCTAGTTGAGGTTGCAGGGGTCGAATCCTAGCTCCTGGCCCCGCCTCTTCACTGATCTTACTCCCTTAGCAAACACCTCTACACTCTACCAACCTCTCACCCAGGAGAACTAAACAGACAGATTAGGGAGGGAGGGGTGTGCCGAGAGTATAATGGGATTGAAACAGCTTTTCATGTAGTATACTTTTGTGAACGTTTAGGTGATGTGGAGGAATGGCTAGGGCGAGCGATCCGTTTTGTGGGGGCGGGGGAGGGTTGTTGGTTTTGAGAGTGCTAAGTTTAGATGTAGGTGGGGTGAGGGTGCAGGTTCAGAGAGCTGTGGCATACTTGGTTGTGAATTTTGTTTTTATCGCTTGGGTAATGAGAGATAAAGGGGTGGTGGAACATAGGATGGCCCTAGCTGTGACCTTTTATAGGATGAAGTGTCGTAGTAGGGACCTATACAGGGGGAGGTGGGATAGGGATTTCCCGGTGAGTTACAGGGGCTTCACTATGAGGAATTTCTGGAATTTATAGGGGTGCCAGGGGTAACAACGGGCTGGTCTTACAGAAGGGGGAGTATTGTGTGCCTGATGAGTTTTGCGAACACAGGTCGGAGTGATTGTGTGTGTGGGGTCAGGGATGTATAGGTTATGGATGGTTTTATTGTGAAACTTGTGAGAGTATTTTTTTTTTTTTTTTTGGGTTAGGGTACCTTGAAGGGACCTAGCATGTGGGGGGGCTTGTATTTTAAATGAAAAGAGTACTGAGTGACGGCGTCACGACAACACATATCTGAATACACAACATCTGGTTAAGATTAATTACAATCTTCTCGCTCCTAGGTTCACTAAACATTCGTTTCCTTTTAGGAAACTAAAATTAAGATTGACTAAACATATCTCCCCCTTCTTTCCCATTTAATGGGAGTACATTAAACTTTTTATGAAGTTAACATTATAACTGAATAAACACTAATGATAACAGTTATATGAAAAGTAATATGTTTCACACTTAATTAATTATTCTACATCTCGAGCTGTTAAAACAGTTCCTCAGAAAATTTTCCTTCCTCTTGAGCTTCATTCTGAGTTGGAGTTCACTAGGACACCCAGTGTCTCAGACTTCACTAGGACACCCAGTGTCTCAGACTTCACTAGGACACCCAGTGTCTCAGACTTCACTAGGACACCCAGTGTCTCAGAGTTTACTAGGACACCCAGTGTCTCAGACTTCACTAGGACACCCAGTGTCTCAGACTTCACTAGGACACCCAGTGTCTCAGACTTCACTAGGACACCCAGTGTCTCAGAGTTTACTAGGACACCCAGTGTCTCAGACTTCACTAGGACACCCAGTGTCTCAGACTTCACTAGGACACCCAGTGTCTCAGACTTCACTAGGACACCCAGTGTCTCAAACTTCACGAGAACACCCAGTGTCTCAGACTTCACTAGGACACCCAGTGTCTCAGACTTCACTAGGACGCCCAGTGTCTCAGACTTCACTAGGACACCCAGTGTCTCAGACTTCACTAGGAAACCCAGTGTCTCAGACTTCACGAGAACACCCAGTGTGTCAGACTTCACTAGGACACCCAGTGTCTCAGACTTCACTAGGACACCCAGTGTCTCATACTTCACTAGGACACCCAGTGTCTCATACTTCACTAGGAAGCCCATTGTCTCAGACTTCACGAGGACGCCCAGTGTCTCTGTTGCTCCTGGATGCGATCCCCACACTGAAACTGCCCTAATTGCAGACTTAGAAAAAGACAGCAAAAGTCTGTTCAAACTTAGCTTATTATCAAAACCTGCTTTCAAAAGACTTCAAAATGGCTCTACGACACGAACGAAAATCTAACAAAACGCAGATATGAAGAGTGTTATCCACCAATCAACGCTGATCCTCTCTCCTCTCCGCATACTTAACCAATCATATTGAAACATTCCTCCCTCTCCACCCCGCTTCCCGCCGATCTCCAGCAACCAATCGCCGACCAGATCTACAGATCAACCACCATGATGCAGCCTGCACAGCTTGCCCACGTCGTCCACATTCTCAGCCAAGTCCTGTTCTCTCCAGCTCTATCCCACGATCGTCTCAGCTGCATAGCCCGTTATTTTGCTGCTGAAAACAGATATTGAAGCCTCCCAGTATTATTGTCTCGCAATTGCTTTCAAGTCCGGACAAGACTCTGGAAAAGTGTTCTTAGAACTGGTCCTGGGTAGGAGGGCGGTAACTAGTTCCTCCTAAGATGGGTTTGGTCTTGGGAAGCAGCACTTCAAACCATAGAATCTCCAGTTTATTGTTATTTAAATCAAGTCTTGGGTTGGAAGCTAAGTCATTTCTAATGTAGGCACATACTACACCACCCTTTCTGTTCCTATCTAAGCATTTTATATTGTAACCTTCTATTTTGACCTCGTCGTCAGTCACCGTATCATCCAACCAGGATTCAGAGATGGTTATAACTGCCGCCCTAAGTTTGTTAGCTAGAATCCTAATCTCTGCCAATTTAGGAAGAAGTGATCTTGCGTTGACATGAATAAAGTGAAGGCTTGTTTTCGTAAAACAATTATAATCATCAGTATATGGCAATGGGTCATATGTATTAAAATTATGTAAATCACTAACACGGAGGAGGAGGAGGAGGAGGAGGAGGAGGAGGAGGAGGAGGTGGCGGCGACGGCGGCGGCGGTGGTGGTGGTTGTTGCTGTTGTTGTTATTGTTGTTCAGACAGTGAAAAAGGAAAACAAAAAATTTCTCTTGAACATTAAAGTGTCAACTTAGCTGAGGTGGATCCCAGGAGAACTAAACACTGGCAGAGTCAAGTGTCTTACTCCATGAATAAACACCTCTACACTCTACCAGCCTCTCACCCAGGAGAACTAAACACTGGCAGAGTCAAGTGTCTTACTCCCTGAATAAACACCTCTACACTCTACTAACCTCTCACCCAGGAGAACTAAACACTGGCAGAGTCAAGTGTCTTACTCCCTGAATAAACACCTCTACACTCTACCAGCCTCTCACTCAGGAGAACTAAACACTGGCAGAGTCAAGTGTCTTACTCCCTGAATAAACACCTCTTCACTCTACCAACCTGTCACCCAGGAGAACTAAACACTGGCAGAGTCAAGTACTCACCTAGTTGTACTCACCTAGTTGAGGTTGCAGGGGTCGAATCCTAGCTCCTGGCCCCGCCTCTTCACTGATCTTACTCCCTTAGCAAACACCTCTACACTCTACCAACCTCTCACCCAGGAGAACTAAACAGACAGATTAGGGAGGGAGGGGTGTGCCGAGAGTGTAATGGGATTGAAACAGCTGTTCATGTAGTATACTTTTGTGAACGTTTAGGTGATGTGCAGGAATGGCTAGGGCGAGCGATCCGTTTTTTGGGGGCGGGGGAGGGTTGTTGGTTTTGAGAGTGCTAAGTTTAGATGTAGGTGGGGTGAGGGTGCAGGTTTAGAGAGCTGTGGCATACTTGGTTGTGAATTTTGTTTTTATCGCTTGGGTAATGAGAGATAAAGGGGTGGTGGAACATAGGATGGCCCTAGCTGTGACCTTTTATAGGATGAAGTGTCGTAGTAGGGACCTATACAGGGGGAGGTGGGATAGGGATTTCCCGGTGAGTTACAGGGGCTTCACTATGAGGAATTTCTGGAATTTATAGGGGTGCCAGGGGTAACAACGGGCTGGTCTTACAGAAGGGGGAGTATTGTGTGCCTGATGAGTTTTGCCAACACAGGTCGGAGTGATTGTGTGTGTGGGGTCAGGGATGTATAGGTTATGGATGGTTTTATTGTGAAACTTGTGAGAGTATTTTTTTTTTTTTTTTTGGGTTAGGGTACCTTGAAGGGACCTAGCATGTGGGGGGGCTTGTATTTTAAATGAAAAGAGTACTGAGTGACGGCGTCACGACAACACATATCTGAATACACAACATCTGGTTAAGATTAATTACAATCTTCTCGCTCCTAGGTTCACTAAACATTCGTTTCCTTTTAGGAAACTAAAATTAAGATTGACTAAACATATCTCCCCCTTCTTTCCCATTTAATGGGAGTACATTAAACTTTTTATGAAGTTAACATTATAACTGAATAAACACTAATGATAACAGTTATATGAAAAGTAATATGTTTCACACTTAATTAATTATTCTACATCTCGAGCTGTTAAAACAGTTCCTCAGAAAATTTTCCTTCCTCTTGAGCTTCATTCTGAGTTGGAGTTCACTAGGACACCCAGTGTCTCAGACTTCACTAGGACACCCAGTGTCTCAGACTTCACTAGGACACCCAGTGTCTCAGACTTCACTAGGACACCCAGTGTCTCAGAGTTTACTAGGACACCCAGTGTCTCAGACTTCACTAGGACACCCAGTGTCTCAGACTTCACTAGGACACCAAGTGTCTCAGACTTCACTAGGACACCCAGTGTCTCAGAGTTTACTAGGACACCCAGTGTCTCAGACTTCACTAGGACACCCAGTGTCTCAGACTTCACTAGGACACCCAGTGTCTCAGACTTCACTAGGACACCCAGTGTCTCAAACTTCACGAGAACACCCAGTGTCTCAGACTTCACTAGGACACCCAGTGTCTCAGACTTCACTAGGACGCCCAGTGTCTCAGACTTCACTAGGACACCCAGTGTCTCAGACTTCACTAGGACACCCAGTGTCTCAGACTTCACGAGAACACCCAGTGTCTCAGACTTCACTAGGACACCCAGTGTCTCAGACTTCACTAGGACACCCAGTGTCTCATACTTCACTAGGACACCCAGTGTCTCATACTTCACTAGGAAGCCCATTGTCTCAGACTTCACGAGGACGCCCAGTGTCTCTGTTGCTCCTGGATGCGATCCCCACACTGAAACTGCCCTAATTGCAGACTTAGAAAAAGACAGCAAAAGTCTGCTCAAACATAGCTTATTATCAAAACCTGCTTTCAAAAGACTTCAAAATGGCTCTACGACACGAACGAAAATCTAACAAAACGCAGATATGAAGAGTGTTATCCACCAATCAACGCTGATCCTCTCTCCTCTCCGCATACTTAACCAATCATATTGAAACATTCCTCCCTCTCCTCCCCGCTTCCCGCCGATCTCCAGCAACCAATCGCCGACCAGATCTACAGATCAACCACCATGATGCAGCCTGCACAGCTTGCCCACGTCGTCCACATTCTCAGCCAAGTCCTGTTCTCTCCAGCTCTATCCCACGATCGTCTCAGCTGCATAGCCCGTTATTTTGCTGCTGAAAACAGATATTGAAGCCTCCCAGTATTATTGTCTCGCAATTGTTTTCAAGTCCGGACAAGACTCTGGAAAAGTGTTCTTAGAACTGGTCCTGGGTAGGAGGGCGGTAACTAGTTCCTCCTAAGATGGGTTTGGTCTTGGGAAGCAGCACTTCAAACCATAGAATCTCCAGTTTATTGTTATTTAAATCAAGTCTTGGGTTGTAAGCTAAGTCATTTCTAATGTAGGCACATACTACACCACCCTTTCTGTTCCTATCTAAGCATTTTATATTGTAACCTTCTATTTTGACCTCGTCGTCAGTCACCGTATCATCCAACCAGGATTCAGAGATGGTTATAACTGCCGCCCTAAGTTTGTTAGCTAGAATCCTAATCTCTGCCAATTTAGGAAGAAGTGATCTTGCGTTGACATGAATAAAGTGAAGGCTTGTTTTCGTAAAACAATTATAATCATCAGTATATGGCAATGGGTCATATGTATTAAAATTATGTAAATCACTAACACGGAGGAGGAGGAGGAGGAGGAGGAGGAGGAGGAGGAGGAGGAGGTGGCGGCGACGGCGGCGGCGGTGGTGGTGGTTGTTGCTGTTGTTGTTATTGTTGTTCAGACAGTGAAAAAGGAAAACAAAAAATTTCTCTTGAACATTAAAGTGTCAACTTAGCTGAGGTGGATCCCAGGAGAACTAAACACTGGCAGAGTCAAGTGTCTTACTCCATGAATAAACACCTCTACACTCTACCAGCCTCTCACCCAGGAGAACTAAACACTGGCAGAGTCAAGTGTCTTACTCCCTGAATAAACACCTCTTCACTCTACCAACCTGTCACCCAGGAGAACTAAACACTGGCAGAGTCAAGTACTCACCTAGTTGTACTCACCTAGTTGAGGTTGCAGGGGTCGAATCCTAGCTCCTGGCCCCGCCTCTTCACTGATCTTACTCCCTTAGCAAACACCTCTACACTCTACCAACCTCTCACCCAGGAGAACTAAACAGACAGATTAGGGAGGGAGGGGTGTGCCGAGAGTATAATGGGATTGAAACAGCTTTTCATGTAGTATACTTTTGTGAACGTTTAGGTGATGTGGAGGAATGGCTAGGGCGAGCGATCCGTTTTGTGGGGGCGGGGGAGGGTTGTTGGTTTTGAGAGTGCTAAGTTTAGATGTTGGTGGGGTGAGGGTGCAGGTTCAGAGAGCTGTGGCATACTTGGTTGTGAATTTTGTTTTTATCGCTTGGGTAATGAGAGATAAAGGGGTGGTGGAACATAGGATGGCCCTAGCTGTGACCTTTTATAGGATGAAGTGTCGTAGTAGGGACCTATACAGGGGGAGGTGGGATAGGGATTTCCCGGTGAGTTACAGGGGCTTCACTATGAGGAATTTCTGGAATTTATAGGGGTGCCAGGGGTAACAACGGGCTGGTCTTACAGAAGGGGGAGTATTGTGTGCCTGATGAGTTTTGCCAACACAGGTCGGAGTGATTGTGTGTGTGGGGTCAGGGATGTATAGGTTATGGATGGTTTTATTGTGAAACTTGTGAGAGTATTTTTTTTTTTTTTGGGTTAGGGTACCTTGAAGGGACCTAGCATGTGGGGGGGCTTGTATTTTAAATGAAAAGAGTACTGAGTGACGGCGTCACGACAACACATATCTGAATACACAACATCTGGTTAAGATTAATTACAATCTTCTCGCTCCTAGGTTCACTAAACATTCGTTTCCTTTTAGGAAACTAAAATTAAGATTGACTAAACATATCTCCCCCTTCTTTCCCATTTAATGGGAGTACATTAAACTTTTTATGAAGTTAACATTATAACTGAATAAACACTAATGATAACAGTTATATGAAAAGTAATATGTTTCACACTTAATTAATTATTCTACATCTCGAGCTGTTAAAACAGTTCCTCAGAAAATTTTCCTTCCTCTTGAGCTTCATTCTGAGTTGGAGTTCACTAGGACACCCAGTGTCTCAGACTTCACTAGGACACCCAGTGTCTCAGACTTCACTAGGACACCCAGTGTCTCAGACTTCACTAGGACACCCAGTGTCTCAGACTTCACTAGGACACCCAGTGTCTCAGAGTTTACTAGGACACCCAGTGTCTCAGACTTCACTAGGACACCCAGTGTCTCAGACTTCACTAGGACACCCAGTGTCTCAGACTTCACTAGGACACCCAGTGTCTCAGACTTCACTAGGTCGCCCAGTGTCTCAGACTTCACTAGGACACCCAGTGTCTCAGACTTCACTAGGACACCCAGTGTCTCAGACTTCACGAGAACACCCAGTGTCTCAGACTTCACTAGGACACCCAGTGTCTCAGACTTCACTAGGACACCCAGTGTCTCATACTTCACTAGGACACCCAGTGTCTCATACTTCACTAGGACGCCCAGTGTCTCAGACTTCACTAGGACTCCCATTGTCTCAGACTTCACGAGGACGCCCAGTGTCTCTGTTGCTCCTGGATGCGATCCCCACACTGAAACTGCCCTAATTGCAGACTTAGAAAAAGACAGCAAAAGTCTGCTCAAACTTAGCTTATTATCAAAACCTGCTTTCAAAAGACTTCAAAATGGCTCTACGACACGAACGAAAATCTAACAAAACGCAGATATGAAGAGTGTTATCCACCAATCAACGCTGATCCTCTCTCCTCTCCGCATACTTAACCAATCATATTGAAACATTCCTCCCTCTCCACCCCGCTTCCCGCCGATCTCCAGCAACCAATCGCCGACCAGATCTACAGATCAACCACCATGATGCAGCCTGCACAGCTTGCCCACGTCGTCCACATTCTCAGCCAAGTCCTGTTCTCTCCAGCTCTATCCCACGATCGTCTCAGCTGCATAGCCCGTTATTTTGCTGCTGAAAACAGATATTGAAGCCTCCCAGTATTATTGTCTCGCAATTGTTTTCAAGTCCGGACAAGACTCTGGAAAAGTGTTCTTAGAACTGGTCCTGGGTAGGAGGGCGGTAACTAGTTCCTCCTAAGATGGGTTTGGTCTTGGGAAGGAGCACTTCAAACCATAGAATCTCCAGTTTATTGTTATTTAAATCAAGTCTTGGGTTGTAAGCTAAGTCATTTCTAATGTAGGCACATACTACACCACCCTTTCTGTTCCTATCTAAGCATTTTATATTGTAACCTTCTATTTTGACCTCGTCGTCAGTCACCGTATCATCCAACCAGGATTCAGAGATGGTTATAACTGCCGCCCTAAGTTTGTTAGCTAGAATCCTAATCTCTGCCAATTTAGGAAGAAGTGATCTTGCGTTGACATGAATAAAGTGAAGGCTTGTTTTCGTAAAACAATTATAATCATCAGTATATGGCAATGGGTCATATGTATTAAAATTATGTAAATCACTAACACGGAGGAGGAGGAGGAGGAGGAGGAGGAGGAGGAGGAGGTGGCGGCGACGGCGGCGGCGGTGGTGGTGGTTGTTGCTGTTGTTGTTATTGTTGTTCAGACAGTGAAAAAGGAAAACAAAAAATTTCTCTTGAACATTAAAGTGTAAACTTAGCTGAGGTGGATCCCAGGAGAACTAAACACTGGCAGAGTCAAGTGTCTTACTCCATGAATAAACACCTCTACACTCTACCAGCCTCTCACCCAGGAGAACTAAACACTGGCAGAGTCAAGTGTCTTACTCCCTGAATAAACACCTCTACACTCTACTAACCTCTCACCCAGGAGAACTAAACACTGGCAGAGTCAAGTGTCTTACTCCCTGAATAAACACCTCTACACTCTACCAGCCTCTCACTCAGGAGAACTAAACACTGGCAGAGTCAAGTGTCTTACTCCCTGAATAAACACCTCTACACTCTACCAGCCTCTCACCCAGGAGAACTAAACACTGGCAGAGTCAAGTGTCTTACTCCCTGAATAAACACCTCTACACTCTACTAACCTCTCACCCAGGAGAACTAAACACTGGCAGAGTCAAGTGTCTTACTCCCTGAGCAAACACCTCTTCACTCTACCAACCTGTCACCCAGGTGAACTAAACACTGGCAGAGTCAAGTACTCACCTAGTTGTACTCACCTAGTTGAGGTTGCAGGGGTCGAATCCTAGCTCCTGGCCCCGCCTCTTCACTGATCTTACTCCCTTAGCAAACACCTCTACACTCTACCAACCTCTCACCCAGGAGAACTAAACAGACAGATTAGGGAGGGAGGGGTGTGCCGAGAGTGTAATGGGATTGAAACAGCTTTTCATGTAGTATACTTTTGTGAACGTTTAGGTGATGTGGAGGAATGGCTAGGGCGAGCGATCCGTTTTGTGGGGGCGGGGGAGGGTTGTTGGTTTTGAGAGTGCTAAGTTTAGATGTAAGTGGGGTGAGGGTGCAGGTTCAGAGAGCTGTGGCATACTTGGTTGTGAATTTTGTTTTTATCGCTTGGGTAATGAGAGATAAAGGGGTGGTGGAACATAGGATGGCCCTAGCTGTGACCTTTTATAGGATGAAGTGTCGTAGTAGGGACCTATACATGGGGAGGTGGGATAGGGATTTCCCGGTGAGTTACAGGGGCTTCACTATGAGGGATTTCTGGAATTTATAGGGGTGCCAGGGGTAACAACGGGCTGGTCTTACAGAAGGGGGAGTATTGTGTGCCTGATGAGTTTTGCCAACACAGGTCGGAGTGATTGTGTGTGTGGGGTCAGGGATGTATAGGTTATGGATGGTTTTATTGTGAAACTTGTGAGAGTATTTTTTTTTTTTTTTTGGGTTAGGGTACCTTGAAGGGACCTAGCATGTGGGGGGGCTTGTATTTTAAATGAAAAGAGTACTGAGTGACGGCGTCACGACAACACATATCTGAATACACAACATCTGGTTAAGATTAATTACAATCTTCTCGCTCCTAGGTTCACTAAACATTCGTTTCCTTTTAGGAAACTAAAATTAAGATTGACTAAACATATCTCCCCCTTCTTTCCCATTTAATGGGAGTACATTAAACTTTTTATGAAGTTAACATTATAACTGAATAAACACTAATGATAACAGTTATATGAAAAGTAATATGTTTCACACTTAATTAATTATTCTACATCTCGAGCTGTTAAAACAGTTCCTCAGAAAATTTTCCTTCCTCTTGAGCTTCATTCTGAGTTGGAGTTCACTAGGACACCCAGTGTCTCAGACTTCACTAGGACACCCAGTGTCTCAGACTTCACTAGGACACCCAGTGTCTCAGACTTCAATAGGACACCCAGTGTCTCAGAGTTTACTAGGACACCCAGTGTCTCAGACTTCACTAGGACACCCAGTGTCTCAGGCTTCACTAGGACACCCAGTGTCTCAGACTTCACTAGGACACCCAGTGTCTAAGGAGGACTCTCCTCCACGACTACATGTAATTATGTAAGGATATTTTACATAATTTCTCGGCACATGTCTTCATTAGGGTCACTGTGTATTTGTAATGGTATCAACTTATTAATTTTTTCAAAGGGGTTTCTACCCCTATTCAGTTTTTATTTCCTCGAGTACTCCGCTATGGAAAATACGAGGAAATGAAAACTGGATCGGAGTATAAAACAAATTCCAATCACAAGTTGAGCGAAAACTAATGTGAAGGTCCATTTTTATTATTTTTCCTTTCTGTGTTCTTGTTCCTACCCTTTGTGGGCCCCTGGCTCCCTTGTGGGCCCCTAGCTCCCTTGTGGGCCCCTAGCTCCCTTGTGGGCCCCTAGCTCCCTTGTGGGCACCTAGCTCCCTTGTGGGCCCCTAGCTCCCTTGCAGTGCTTCTCTTTCTTAGTATTTGACTGACTCCACTACTACCTACACCACCACTTCTCTTCCTCCTCTCCTTCTGCCACTCTTGTTCCCGTCAATGTCTGCTGGCCTATATATACTCCCTTCTTCTCTCCTTTTTGTTAGTGTGACTTTGTAAATGGTCCAAGTCGGACCGAAACGTCATCATAAGCTCCTCTATTCTATGTGTGGGTTATTTGTGTAATGTCCCAGTTACGGTATTGTGCTTTTTTTGCCATTTATGTATCTACCATTTCTGCTAGGAAAATGATATGAAGGATAATGAGATCATTCAGAACTAGGAATGTCAAGCCAATGATGATTCTCTTCAAATTGCTTGTTCTCTCTAGGCTGGAATATTACTGTACACTAACTGCTCCTTTCAAGGCTGGCGAAATTACAGACATGGAGAATAAGCAAAGAACTTCACTGTACGTATAAGTACGGAAATGTCTCTCAGACTCGAAATTATTAAGAAAAAGTGGCAGATTGCCCCAGAGTCCTAAGGAATGAACTTAGGCCAAGAGTTTATATCTCTAAATGGTGTCATATGCTTTTTCATTATCAAAAAGGACTGCGATAACTGAGTGGTTACTAGCAAAGGCATTATGGACAAAGGTATCTAAACTATTGTGTGTCTCTAAATGCCACAGTAAGTGTTTATTTATTAGACCATCTATCACTTTGGAAACTGCACTAGTAAGAGCAATGGTATGATAGTGGGAGGCATCATGATCTGTAGTACCCGGCTTAGAAAAAGCAGAACAACGGCAGGTTTCCATTGATGGAGAAGAAACCCCAGTGACTAAACCAGGTTAAAATGCGTTAGTGGACTATATGTGCTGATATATATTTACCTTGGAGGATAGTAATATGAATGCTGTCAGGATCAGCTGCCGACGATCAGTAAGCAGAAGGTGTTGACTCAAGTTCTGGAAGCGAAAAAGGCTTGTTATAAGACTCTTTTCTGCTTGAAGAAGAGTCAAAAGGCTTCAACGATCTGGAAAACTGGGAGGAAAGAAATGAGGGAGATAGATGGAGCCCCTAAGAGATACGGACAAGATAATTTCTAAGTCCTGTGACAACTTCAGTAAGATTTGTAATGCTGACACCGGCAACCCTAAGAACAGGAGTAGGGGCTAGAGAGTACCTTGCACTCAATTTGCGTACATTTTTTTCCACACTGCACTCATAGAGGAAATGGAAATGACGGCAGAAACATAATCCCGCCAACAAGTGCGTTTTCTTCACAGATTACAAGTCGAACAACTACCCTCGCACGCATGAAATCAAGTTGGTCTGTGGTCCAATGGTGACGATATCGTCCCAATGTAGCATGCTTCTATCACACTGCTCATCAAATACTAACGGGATTTTGATGAGCTGGAGAGGGAGGGCACAGCTACTGGTTGTGTGTGACTTCAATCGCAAAGAAATTACCTGGAAGAACTTGGAATCACATGGGGCCCCAGAAACGTGGAGGGCTAAGGTGGTGGAGGTGGTACTAAAAAACCTCACCTATCACGTAACAGATCCGTTGGCATGGCCGACGCGGCAGGTAGTGTAGCGGGCTAACTGCGGGATTTTCAAGGATAGCTCCTGGTCAAAGAGGCTGACCAGGTCCCTACTTAACAGAACTCAGTGTGAATGCTTTGAGAAGATACCAGAGCAGCGAACGGACATCCCAGTGCATCGTTTCAGCGTAAATAGTTGAAGTGTTGTTCAGTTTTAAGAGGGTTTGGTGTTGTAGAGTCAGGACCAGTCAGCGCCTCCCCCCCTCTCCGCTGGGGGGGAGGGCGTGTGTAGTAAACAGTGACCCTCTCATAACGCCTCAGCCCTGCGCGTCTCCCCCGCCTCACCCACCCAACTCCCAGCGCCACCCCATCTGTAGAGGGTACTTCTCCCCTAACCCACGATGTCAACGATGGTACTGCAGCCGCAGGGAGTGCCGGGCTCACAGGAACTTCCACTACAGGGACAGCATCGTGGAGTTCGACCGCGAGGCAGCTGCCAGGTTAGTTACCATTTTGTCCTAGGTGTGCCACAGCCAGTGTGTACTCAGTTCCTCAAGCTTCAACATCCGTGCACACGAGGGCCTGGGATCTTCAATCAACTTGGCGTCCACCAGGACG
>NW_027199938.1:0-26229 GCF_038502225.1 Cherax quadricarinatus
TCTTGACTCCAGCAGTTGTTGATTATTGTGCAGGTGTTGATCAGCAGTTATCAGCAGGTGTTGGATTCCAGCAGTTATTGCTTCCAGCAGGTGTTGACTCCAGCAAGCAAGTCCGACAAGAAGCATAAAAGTCCAAATCCAGTATCTGCTTGACAGCAGGAATTACAGAACTCAGCACGTTTCGCTCTTCCCGAAAGAAACGTTGTGTTTATTTTACAAAATTTCGTGAGGACTCTGCCTTCCAAGACTCACTTGTCCTCGTGTGTACTCGCGTTATGGATCACCTGAGAAGTGATTCCATGCTGAGTACCACTCAACCAACACAACTGACACAGACCACAAACACAAGCAACACAACTGTGAGACACAGACCACAAACACAAGCAACACAACTGTGAGACACAGACCACAAACACAAGCAACACAACTGTGAGACACTAACTACAAACACAAGCAACACAACTGTGAGACACTACACCACAAACACAAGCAACACAACTGAGAGACACTAACCACAAACACAAGCAACACAACTGTGAGACACCATCAAACACAAGCAACACAACTGTGAGCAACACACTGAGAGACACTAACCACAAACACAAGCAACACAACTGTGAGACACTAGACCACAAACACAAGCAACACAATTGAGAGACACTAGACCACAAACACAAGCAACACAACTGTGAGACACTAACCTCAAACACAAGCAACACACTGAGAGACACTAACCACAAACACAAGCAACACAACTGTGAGACACAGACAACAAACACAAGCAATACAACTGTGAGACACTAACTACAAACACAAGCAACACAACTGTGAGACACTAACTACAAACACAAGCAACACAACTGTGAGACACTAACTACAAACACAAGCAACACAACTGTGAGACACTCACTACAAACACAAGCAACACAGCTGAGACACACAGACCACAAACACAAGCAACACAATTGTGAGACACTGAGAGACACTAACCACAAACACAACAAACACTGAGAGACACTAACCTCAAACACAAGCAACACAACTGTGACACTAACCTCAAACACAAGCAACACACTGTGAGACACTAACAAACACAAGCAACACAACTGTGAGCAACACAACTGTGAGACACTAACTACAAACACAAGCAACACAACTGTGAGACACTAACTACAAACACAAGCAACACAACTGACACACACAGACCACAAACACAAGCAACACAACTGTGAGACACTCACTACAAACACAAGCAACACAGCTGAGACACACAGACCACAAACACAAGCAACACAACTGTGAGACACAGACCACAAACACAAGCAACACAACTGTGAGACACAGACAACAAACACAAGCAATACAACTGTGAGACACTAACTACAAACACAAGCAACACAACTGTGAGACACTAACTACAAACACAAGCAACACAACTGTGAGACACTCACTACAAACACAAGCAACACAACACACAGCAAACACAAGCTGTGACACACTAGACCACAAACACAAGCAACACAACTGTGAGACACAGACCACAAACACAAGCAACACAACTGTGACACACTAGACCACAAACACAAGCAACACAACTGTGAGACACTAACCTCAAACACAAGCAACACACTGAGGACACACAGACCACAAACACATGCAACACACTGAGGACACACAGACCACAAACACAAGCAACACAACTGAGACACACAGGCCATAAACACAAGCAACAGAACTGAGAGACAAACCTCAAACACAAGCAACACAACTGAGAGACACTAACCACAAACGCAACTGGAAGACTAGTGTTTGTGTCTGCAACAACAACATTGTGTTGCAACACCAATATTGTGTTGCAACACCAATATTGTGTTGCAAGGCCAATACGGTGTTGCAACACAATATTGTGTTGCAACAACACTTCGTAGAATTTCTGGAGATTAAGAAGAAAATAAAACAATCTTTTAAACCAGGAAAATGAAATTTAAACCCAGTTTTTTCTTTTCTTTTTTTTACGTTTTACAAAACGTTTTCAAAGAAAAGACGTCGCGCTTTCAAAATAGAAAGTGAGAGGTGAAAGCAATCAGTGGTGAGAGAGAAAGTAAATCTTTTAGAGTCAACGTGTGTGTGTGTGTGTGTGTGTGTGTGTGTGTGTGTGTGTAATGTTTGAATAATGTGTGTGTGTAATGTGTGTGAAAGTGATGTGTGTGTAATTTAATTTAATTTATGTGTAATAATTATGTGTGTAATAATAATAATTAATAATGTTGTGTGTGTTGACAAGTCAGTAAGTCACATGTGAACACAACAGGTTCCTTCAGTTGAAACACAGTCTAGGCAGCAGCAGCAGTGGAGATGTAACCACGACATCATCAGTTCATTATCCTAGGAGACGTAGATTCCAGGGGGTCAGTCCCTCAGTGTACAATGACTGGTATTGAATACTGTTGTTATATTTACATCACGGGGGGCATGTATGGCCCCTCAGGGCCACCGTCTGTGTCACCAGCGACACCAGCAATGACCACTCCCTCGTTACACTGATCCTCTAGTGGTCCTATTCATGGTCGCATTCATGGTCCTATTCATGGTGCAATCGTGGTCCATTCATGGTCCATTCATGGTCCCATTCATGGTCCCATTCACATTCCATTCATGGTCCACACTGCAGAGCTGCGTTGCTGTTGATCAGGGGAGTGGAGCCCCTGGTTGACCCCAACCCGGCCGGGCCGCCCCTCAGGGCAAGATGCCAGGCAGGCAGAGACAGGGAGATGAAAAGGGAGACAGAGATATACGTGAGGGAGGACAGAGATAAGAAGGATGAGGAGGGGGTCAGGATGAGAGGGTCAGGATGAGAGGGTCAGGATGAGGGGGTCAGGATGAAATGAGGGGAGTCAGGATGAGAGGGTCAGTCAAGATGAGGGGTCAGGATGAGGGGGTCAGATGAGGGGGTCCAGGATGAGGGGGGGATGAGGGGAGTCCAGGATGAGGGGGTCAAGATGAGGGGGTCAGGATGAGGGGGTCAGGATGAGGGGGTCAGGATGAGGGGAGTCAGGATGAGGGGGTCAGGATGAGGGGAGTCAGGATGAGGGGGTCAGGATGAGGGGAGTCAGGATGAGGGGGTCAGGATGAGGGGAGTCAGGATGAGGGGGTCAGGATGAGGGGAGTCAGGATGAGGGAAGCCATGCAGTATAGGGAGGATAAATAATAATAATAATAATAATAATAATAATAATAATAATAATAATAATAATAATAATAATAATAATAATAATAATAATAATAATAATAATAACATTTATTACAACAAAATTCTGTATTCTCCTCAAGAGCGTAAATCCCAGCCAGGCAGCACAATAATGGACCATAAGTGCCCAAGTCACGTCCAGAGCCACAAGTGCTCCTCTCAACTGTATAAAACCTAGGTGCTGTCAGAACCTAGGTGCTGTCAGAACCTAGGTGCTGTCAGAACCTAGGTGCTGTCAGAACCTAGGTGCTGTCAGAACCTAGGTGCTGTCAGAACCTAGGTGCTGTCAGAACCTAGGTGCTGTCAGAACCTAAGTGCTGTCAGAACCTAGGTGCTGTCAGAACCTAGGTGCTGTCAGAACCTAGGTGCTGTCAGAACCTAGGTGCTGTCAGAACCTAGGTGCTGTCAGAACCTAGGTGCTGTCTGAACCTAGGTGCTGTCAGAACCTAGGTGCTGTCAGAACCTAGGTGCTGTCTGAACGTAGGTGCTGTCAGAACCTAGGTGCTGTCTGAACGTAGGTGCTGTCAGAACCTAGGTGCTGTCTGAATGTAGGTGCTGTCAGAACGTAGGTGCTGTTTGAACGTAGGTGCTGTCAGAACCTAGGTGCTGTCAGAACCTAGGTGCTGTCAGAACCTAGGTGCTGTCTGAATGTAGGTGCTGTCAGAACGTAGGTGCTGTTTGAACGTAGGTGCTGTCAGAACCTAGGTGCTGTCAGAACCTAGGTGCTGTCAGAACCTAGGTGCTGTCAGAACCTAGGTGCTGTCAGAACCTAGGTGCTGTCAGAACCTAGGTGCTGTCTGAACGTAGGTGCTGTCTGAACCTAGGTGCTGTCTGAACGTAGGTGCTGTCAGAACCTAGGTGCTGTCTGAACGTAGGTGCTGTCAGAACCTAGGTGCTGTCAGAAACTAGGTGCTGTCAGAACCTAGGTGCTGTCTGAACGTAGGTGCTGTCAGAACCTAGGTGCTGTCTGAACGTAGGTGCTGTCAGAGCCTAGGTGCTGTCAAAACATAGGTGCTGTCAGAACCTAGGTGCTGTCAGAACCTAGGTGCTGTCTGAACGTAGGTGCTGTCAGAACCTAGGTGCTGTCAGAACCTAGGTGCTGTCAGAACCTAGGTGCTGTCAGAACCTAGGTGCTGTCAGAACCTAGGTGCTGTCAGAACCTAGGTGCTGTCTGAACGTAGGTGCTGTCAGAACCTAGGTGCTGTCTGAACGTAGGTGCTGTCTGAACGTAGGTGCTGTCAGAACCTAGGTGCTGTCAGAATCTAGGTGCTGTCAGAACCTAGGTGCTGTCAGAACCTAGGTGCTGTCAGAACCTAGGTGCTGTCAGAACCTAGGTGCTGTCTGAACGTAGGTGCTGTCAGAACCTAGGTGCTGTCTGAACGTAGGTGCTGTCAGAACCTAGGTGCTGTCTGAACGTAGGTGCTGTCTGGACGTAGGTGCTGTCAGAACCTAGGTGCTGTCTGAACGTAGGTGCTGTCAGAACCTAGGTGCTGTCAGAACCTAGGTGTTGTCAGAACCTAGGTGCTGTCAGAACCTAGGTGCTGTCTGAACGTAGGTGTTGTCAGAACCTAGGTGCTGTCTGAACGTAGGTGCTGTCAGAACCTAGGTGCTGTCTGAACGTAGGTGCTGTCAGAACCTAGGTGCTGTCTGAACGTAGGTGCTGTCAGAACCTAGGTGCTGTCAGAACCTAGGTGCTGTCAGAACCTAGGTGCTGTCAGAACCTAGGTGCTG
Source organism: Cherax quadricarinatus (assembly GCF_038502225.1). Lineage (NCBI taxonomy): Eukaryota > Metazoa > Arthropoda > Malacostraca > Decapoda > Parastacidae > Cherax > Cherax quadricarinatus. The sequence goes on from NW_027199938.1 coordinate 4,979, forward strand.
TCTGAACGTAGGTGCTGTCAGAACCTAGGTGCTGTCTGAAGGTAGGTGCTGTCAGAACCTAGGTGCTGTCTGAACGTAGGTGCTGTCAGAACCTAGGTGCTGTCTGAACCTAGGTGCTGTCTGAACGTAGGTGCTGTCAGAACCTAGTTGCTGTCTGAACGTAGGTGCTGTCAGAACCTAGGTGCTGTCTGAACGTAGGTGCTGTCTGAACGTAGGTGCTGTCAGAACCTAGGTGCTGTCTGAACGTAGGTGCTGTCAGAACCTTGGTGCTGTCTGAACGTAGGTGCTGTCAGAACCTAGGTGCTGTCTGAACTTAGGTGCTGTCAGAACCTAGGTGCTGTCTGAACGTAGGTGCTGTCAGAACCTAGGTGCTGTCTGAACGTAGGTGCTGTCAGAACGTAGGTGCTGTCAGAACGTAGGTGCTGTAAGAACGTAGGTGCTGTCTGAACGTAGTTGCTGTCAGAACCTAGGTGCTGTCTGAACATAGGTGCTGTTAGAGCGTAGGTGCTGTCAGACCGTAGGTGCTGTCAGAACGTAGGTGCTGTCTGAATGTAGGTGCTGTAAGAACGTAGGTGCTGTAAGAACGTAGGTACTGTAAGAATGTAGGTACTGTAAGAACGTAGGTGCTGTCTGAACGTAGGTGCTGTCAGAACCTAGGTGCTGTCAGAACCTAGGTGCTGTCAGAACGTAGGTGCTGTAAGAACGTAGGTGCTGTAAGAACGTAGGTGCTGTAAGAACGTAGGTGCTGTAAGAACGTAGATGCTGTCTGAACGTAGGTGATGTCAGAACGTAGGTGCTGTCAGAACCTAGGTGCTGCCAGAATCTAGGTGCTGTCTGAACGTAGGTGCTGTAAGAACGTAGGTGCTGTAAGAACGTAGATGCTGTAAGAATGTAGGTAATGAAAGAACGTAGGTACTGTAAGAACGTAGGTGCTGTCAGAACGTAGGTGCTATCAGAACGTAGGTGCTGTAAGAACCTAGGTGCTGTAAGAACGTAGGTGCTGTAAGAACGTAGGTAATGTAAGAACGCAGGTACTGTAAGAACGTAGGTGCTGTAAGAACGTAGATGCTGTAAGAACGTAGGTGCTGTAAGAACGCAGGTGCTGTAAGAATGTAGGTACTGTAAGAACGTAGATGCTGTAAGAATGTAGGTAATGAAAGAACGTAGGTACTGTAAGAACGTAGGTGCTGTAAGAACGTAGGTGCTGTAAGAACGTAAGTGCTGTAAGAACGTAGATACTGTAAGAACGTAGGTACTGCAAGAACGTAGGTACTGTAAGAACGTAGGTGCTGTCAGAACGTAGGTACTGTAAGAACGTAGGTGCTGTAAGAACGTAGGTGCTGTAAGAACGTAGGTACTGTAAGAACGTAGGTACTGTAAGAACGTAGGTGCTGTAAGAACGTAGGTACTGTAAGAACGTAGGTACTGTAAGAACGTAGGTGCTGTAAGAACGTAGGTACTGTAAGAACGTAGGTGCTGTCAGAACGTAGGTACTGTAAGAACGTAGGTGCTGTAAGAACGTAGGTGCTGTAAGAACGTAGATGCTGTAAGAATGTAGGTACTGTAAGAACGTAGGTGCTGTAAGAATGTAGGTACTGTAAGAATGTAGGTAATGTAAGAACGTAGGTGCTGTAAGAATGTAGGTGCTGTTAGAACGTAGGTGCTGTAAGAACGTAGGTGCTGTCAGAACGTAGGTGCTGTTAGAACGTAGGTGCTGTAAGAACGTAGGTGCTGTAAGAACGTAGGTACTGTAAGAACGTAGGTACTGTAAGAACGTAGGTGCTGTCAGAACGTAGGTACTGTAAGAACGTAGGTGCTGTAAGAACGTTAGAACGTTAAAACATAGGCACAATAAACCTTAGAACGTAAAAAAACACAGATACCGTAAACACAGGTACCTTAAACACAGGTACCTTAAACACAGGTACCTTAAACACAGGTACCTTAAACACAGGTACCGTAAACACAGGTACCGTAAACACAGGTACCTTAAACACAGGTACCGTAAACACAGGTACTGTAAACACAGGTACCTTGAACACAGGTACCGTAAACACAGGTACCGTAAACACAGGTACCTTAAACACAGGTATCGTAAACACAGGTACCTTAAACACAGGTACCGTAAACACAGGTACCGTAAACACAGGTACCGTAAACACAGGTACCGTAAACACAGGTACCGTAAACACAGGTACCGTAAACACAGGTACCGTTAGGAATTATTTATTCAGCCACAGAATGGACAAGAAACTGGTAAAGGGAGGTCTATGCACATCTTTAAGACTAGGTACGACAGGACTCAAGAAAGCAGGAGACTGGAGCCAGGAGCTGAGACTAGACACTGTATGTATGTTCACCTGTTTGTTGTTGGAGGGGTCGAGTGACAGCTCCTGGCCCCCGCCTCTTTGTTAGTCGCTACTAGGTCAACTCTCTCCCTGCCCGAAGAGCCTTATCGTACCTCAACTTAAAGCTGTGCATGGTTCCTGTGTATGTGTGTGTGTGTGTTTGTGTGTACAACCTTGAGTGTCCTTGCACGTACACAGTCGTGTCTGGAAGACACCTACACCCTGCCTCTACACCCTCCTTATCTCCCTCCTACAAAAGGGAGAAGGGAGGGAGACTAGAGGAAGGGAATGGAAGGAGACGAGGAAGGACCAGAAGCAGAGAGGAATTAAAAGAGAAAGGAAGCGAAGGGGAGAGAGAGAGAGAGAGAGAGAGAGAGAGAGAGAGAGAGAGAATACACAAGGAAGCAATAACTAGTTTAAGGTAGAGAGAAAAAAGCTTAACAGGAAGAATGATCATGACAGCTGAAGCTTAAAGCAGAAAGATTGACGTCAGTTCCAAGCCCATCCTACACCATCCTACACCATCCTACACCATCCTACACCATCCTACACCATCCTACACCATCCTACACCATCCTACACCATCCTACACCATCCTACACCATCTCACACCATCCTACAACATCCTACACCATCCTACACCATCTCACACCATCCTACACCATCCTATGGAATCCTAGACCATCCCACACCATCCTAGGGAATCCTAGACCATCCCACACAATCCTAGACAGTCCCACATCACCCTACACCATCCCATACCATCCTAGGGAATCCTAGACCATCCCACGCCATCCTAGACCGTCCCACATCACCCTACACCATCATACACCATCCCACACCATCCTACACCATCCTACACCATCCTAGGGAATCCTAGACCATCCCACACCATCCTAGACCATCCCACATCACCCTACACCATCCTACACCATCCCACACCATCCTACACCATCCTAGGGAATCCTAGACCATCCCACACCATCCTAGACAGTTCCATATCACCCTACACCATCCTAGACCATCCCACACCATCCTAGACCGTCCCATATCACCCTACACCATCCTACACCATCCCACACCATCCTACACCATCCCACACCACCCCACATCATCCTACACCATCCCACGCCATCCCACACCATCCTACACCATCCCACACCATCCTACACCATCCCACACTATCCCACACCATCCCACACCATCCCACACCATCCTACACCATCCCACACCATCCCACACCATCCTACACCATCCCACACCATCCAACACCATCCTACACCATCCCACACCATCCCACACCATCCTACACCATTCCACACCACCCCACACCATCCCACACCACCCCACATCACCCTACACCATACCACACCATCCCACACCATCCTACACCATCCAACACCATCCCACACCATCCTACACCATCCCACACCATTCAACACCATCCTACACCATTCCACACAACCCCACACCATCCTACACCATCCCACACCACCCCACACCATCCTACACCATCCCACACCACCCCACACCATCCTACACCATCCCACACCATTCCACACCATCCCACACCATCCTACACCAGCCCACACCATCCAACACCATCCTACACCATTCCACACCACCCCACACCATCCTACACCATCCCACACCACCCCACACCATCCTACACCATCTCACTCCACCCCACACCATCCTACACCATCCCACACCATCCCACACCATCCCACACTATCCCACACCATCCCACACCATCCTACACCATCCACAGCATCTTGCACCATCCCTCACTATCTCACACCATCCCACACCATCCTACACCATCCTTCACCATCCTGCACCATCCTTCACCATCTCGCGCCACCCCACACCATCCCACACCATCCACACCGCCCCACACCATCCTACACCATCCCACACCACCCCACACCATCCAACACCATCTCACACCACCCCACACCATCCTACACCATCTCACACCGTCCCACACAATCCTACACCATCCCACACAACCCCACACCACCCAACACCATCTCACACCACCCCACATCATCCTACACCATCCCACACCACCCCACACCATCCCACACCACCCCACACCATCCTACACCATCCCACACCACCCCACACCATCCTACACCATTCCACACCACCCCACACCATCCCACACCACCTCACACCATCCTACACCATCCCACACCACCCAACACCATCCTACACCATCCCACACCATCCTACACCATCCCACACCACCCCACACCATCCTACACCATCCCACGCCATTCCACACCATCCTACACCATCCTACACCATCCCACACCACCCCACACCATCCTACACCATCCCATACCACCTCACACCATCCCACACCATCCCACACCACCCCACACCATCCTACACCATCCCACACCATCCTACACCATCCCACACCCCCCACACCATCCTACACCCTCACACCATCCTACACCCCCACACCACTCCACACCATCCTACACCCTCACACCATCCTACACGCGCTAGCCTGGAGTGGTAGCTTGCTAAATAAGGCAGTACACACCTCCAGAGACTAGTGACATGACTCACTCTCCAGCAGGAGGCTGACAACTGGCGGTTGGATAACTAGGACAGGCCTGCTAGCTCTAACCTGCTAGGACCAAACTAGGAGGCTAACCCTGCTAGGATGAGCGTGCTGGGAAATGCAGGACAAGCAAGGTAAGCGTACTGGGGAAAAACATGCTATGACAAGGGAAATAAGAGAAGTATTTAGGAAAGAGAGAGATGGAGAGAGAGAGAGAGAGAACAGGGAGGATCTCTTCCCCTACTTCTGACTAACAACTTGTAAGGCTGAGGAAGCTGTGTGATGATCAAAGGAGTCTTGATCTCCACACACACACACACACACACACACACACACACACACACACACACACACACACACACACACACACACACACACACACACACACACACACACACACACACACACACACACACACACACACACCCGGAGACACAACAACAATCCACGGTACGGGTGGGGATCGACCTCACGGCACGGGAGTCGTACCGTGGTTTGTTTGCAGTCGTGTTATCACTAGGTCGTGAGACACCAACAGTGGAGCGGAAACTGGACTGGAGACCAGTAAATACAATACTGATTTGACTCTTTCACTCGACTCATTGAAAGCCCACTACTGTGTGTCGGCTCTTGACGTGTGGCCAAGGGATCTGACAGCTACTGGGTGGGACAGCCCATTAGAACAGCCCATCAGGACAGCCCATCAGGACAGCTCATCAAGACAGCCCATCAGGACAGCCCATCAGGACAGCCCATCAAGGCAGCCCATCAAGGCAGCCCATCAAGGCAGCCCATCAGGGCAGCCCATCAGGGCAGCCCACCAGGACAGCCCATCAGGACAGCCCATCAGGACTGTTCATTACTGAAATATACTGACTTGGACTATATTCACTCTCAGTGTATCAACACTGAGAGGTTCGTATCTGTCTACAGTATTTCCATGGTTCATGGTAGTAAGCAGTGCTCCTAACATAAGTCCAGAGGAATACGATCAGCTCTCCTACTATGGTCCACCATCCTACCATCCTACCATTATCCAGCATATAACAACCATCCTACCATGGTCCACCATTCTACCATTGTCCAGCGTATAACAACCATCCCACCATGGTCCAGCATGTAACAACCATCCTACCATGGTCCAGCATATAACAACCATCCCACTATGGTCAACCATATAACAACCATCACACCATGGTCCATCATATAACAACCATCCTACCATGGTCCACCATATAACAACCATCCTACCATGTTCCACCATATAACAACCATCCCACCATGGTCCACCATATAACAACCATCCTACCATTGTCCACCATATAACAACCATCCCACCATGGTCCAGCATATAACAACCATCCTACCATGGTCCACCATATAACAACCATCCCACCATGGTCCACCAATGTATATATAACAACCATCCTACCATGGTCCACCATATAACAACCATCCTACCATGGTCCACCATATAACAACCATCCTACCATGGTCCACTATATAACAACCATCTACCATGGTCCACCATATAACAACCATCCTACCATGGTCCACTATATAACAACCATCTACCATGGTCCACCATATAACAACCATCTACCATGGTCCACCATATAACAACCATCCTACCATGGTCCACCATATAACAACCATCTACCATGGTCCACCATATAACAACCATCTACCATGGTCCACCATATAACAACCATCCTACCATGGTCCACCATATAACAACCATCTACCATGGTCCACCATATAACAACCATCTACCATGGTCCGCCATATAACAACCATGTGGTATTTTGATGTCGTTATTCTTGGAACGTCAGAATATCACTTTCTGAAAGTAAGAATATTACTCTGCCTCGCCTCAATACATTTTCCCCTTAATACTGTTACCAGCCTCTTCCTTCTCCTCCTCCTCCTGGCATCTTATGCTTCGCATCTCGTAAGGGAAGAATGTATGCGAAAATTGACTGGATGCTCAGGTCCTGGAGATTAAATTCACTGTAATATTAACCTGTTTCTCTTTGATCTAAGACCTGCTCTAAATTTGGCTCACTTGCTCATGCGTACGCGTCCACCAGCCCTCTTGCATTTTTTTAAAAAGATGCTTTATATTTTCTTGTTTGTAGGTCTTTATATTTTCTTGTTTGTAGGTCTTTATATTTTCTTGTTTGTAGGTCTTTACTTTTACATTTATTAGTTTCTTCACCCAGGTACCTACTTGCTTGTTAGGTGAACGGGGACAGCGGGTGATCGGAAATATTTCCCGGCCGGGTGTAAACATTGGGGGTGTTTCCGTACACCTGTTGTCCCTGTTCACCTAGCAAGTAAGTAGGTACCTGGGTGTTAGATGACTGGTGTGGGTCACATCCTAGGGGACAAGACTGAAGGACCACACTGGGAATAACACAGACAGTCCCTCGATGACACACTGACTTTCTCTGGTCATCCCGGGTGGCTAACCCTCTATGGTAAAAAATCAGAATGAAATTTTATATCTCTTAAGGAGACCTAAAAGTTCCAGTTTCCTTTACAACTGGGCTCTTATGAGGCCCTGTCCATGTGACAGTTACACTGTGGGAACACCTGCAGTGTCCATGTGACAGTTACACTGTGGGAACACCTGCAGTGTTCCATGTGACAGTTACACTGTGGGAACACCTGCAGTGTTCCATGTGACAGTTACACTGTGGGAACACCTGCAGTGTTCCATGTGACAGTTACACTGTGGGAACACCTGCAGTGTTCCATGTGACAGTTACACTGTGGGAACACCTGCAGTGTTCCATGTGACAGTTACACTGTGGGAACACCTGCAGTGTTCCATGTGACAGTTACACTGTGGGAACACCTGCAGTGTTCCATGTGACAGTTACACTGTGGGAACACCTGCAGTGTTCCATGTGACAGTTACACTGTGGGAACACCTGCAGTGTTCCATGTGACAGTTACACTGTGGGAACACCTGCAGTGTTCCATGTGACAGTTACACTGTGGGAACACCTGCAGTGTTCCATGTGACAGTTACACTGTGGGAACACCTGCAGTGTTCCATGTGACAGTTACACTGTGGGAACACCTGCAGTGTTCCATGTGACAGTTACACTGTGGGAACACCTGCAGTGTCCATGTGACAGTTACACTGTGGGAACACCTGCAGTGTCCATGTGACAGTACACTGTGGGAACACCTGCAGTGTTCCATGTGACAGTTACACTGTGGGAACACCTGCAGTGTTCCATGTGACAGTTACACTGTGGGAACACCTGCAGTGTTCCATGTGACAGTTACACTGTGGGAACACCTGCAGTGTTCCATGTGACAGTTACACTGTGGGAACACCTGCAGTGTTCCATGTGACAGTTACACTGTGGGAACACCTGCAGTGTTCCATGTGACAGTTACACTGTGGGAACACCTGCAGTGTTCCATGTGACAGTTACACTGTGGGAACACCTGCAGTGTCCATGTGACAGTTACACTGTGGGAACACCTGCAGTGTCCATGTGACAGTACACTGTGGGAACACCTGCAGTGTTCCATGTGACAGTTACACTGTGGGAACACCTGCAGTGTTCCATGTGACAGTTACACTGTGGGAACACCTGCAGTGTTCCATGTGACAGTTACACTGTGGGAACACCTGCAGTGTTCCATGTGACAGTTACACTGTGGGAACACCTGCAGTGTCCATGTGACAGTTACACTGTGGGAACACCTGCAGTGTCCATGTGACAGTACACTGTGGGAACACCTGCAGTGTTCCATGTGACAGTTACACTGTGGGAACACCTGCAGTGTTCCATGTAACAGTTACACTGTGGGAACACCTGCAGTGTTCCATGTGACAGTTACACTGTGGGAACACCTGCAGTGTTCCATGTGACAGTTACACTGTGGGAACACCTGCAGTGTTCCATGTGACAGTTACACTGTGGGAACACCTGCAGTGTTCCATGTGATAGTTACACTGTGGGAACACCTGCAGTGTTCCATGTGACAGTTACACTGTGGGAACACCTGCAGTGTCCATGTGACAGTACACTGTGGGAACACCTGCAGTGTTCATGTGACAGTTACACTGTGGGAACACCTGCAGTGTTCATGTGACAGTACACTGTGGGAACACCTGCAGTGTTCCATGTGACAGTTACACTGTGGGAACACCTGCAGTGTTCCATGTGACAGTTACACTGTGGGAACACCTGCAGTGTTCCATGTGACAGTTACACTGTGGGAACACCTGCAGTGTTCCATGTGACAGTTACACTGTGGGAACACCTGCAGTGTTCCATGTGACAGTTACACTGTGGGAACACCTGCAGTGTTCCATGTGACAGTTACACTGTGGGAACACCTGCAGTGTTCCATGTGACAGTTACACTGTGGGAACACCTGCAGTGTTCCATGTGACAGTTACACTGTGGGAACACCTGCAGTGTTCCATGTGACAGTTACACTGTGGGAACACCTGCAGTGTTCCATGTGATAGTTACAGTGGGAACACCTGCAGTGTTCCATGTGACAGTTACACTGTGGGAACACCTGCAGTGTTCCATGTGATAGTTACACTGTGGGAACACCTGCAGTGTTCCATGTGACAGTTACACTGTGGGAACACCTGCAGTGTTCCATGTGATAGTTACACTGTGGGAACACCTGCAGTGTTCCATGTGACAGTTACACTGTGGGAACACCTGCAGTGTTCCATGTGATAGTTACACTGTGGGAACACCTGCAGTGTTCATGTGACAGTTACACTGTGGGAACACCTGCAGTGTTCATGTGACAGTTACACTGTGGGAACACCTGCAGTGTTCCATGTGACAGTTACACTGTGGGAACACCTGCAGTGTTCCATGTGACAGTTACACTGTGGGAACACCTGCAGTGTTCATGTGACAGTTACACTGTGGGAACACCTGCAGTGTTCATGTGACAGTTACACTGTGGGAACACCTGCAGTGTTCCATGTGACAGTTACACTGTGGGAACACCTGCAGTGTTCCATGTGACAGTTACACTGTGGGAACACCTGCAGTGTTCATGTGACAGTTTCACTGTGGGAACACCTGCAGTGTTCCATGTGATAGTTACACTGTGGGAACACCTGCAGTGTTCCATGTGACAGTACACTGTGGGAACACCTGCAGTGTTCCATGTGACAGTTACACTGTGGGAACACCTGCAGTATCATTCTAATGGATGTAATCTATCAATTTGAGTCGTAAGACTTGACTGGGACATAGTCACCGTCTACACACCATCCACGCACCTTCACTATCATCTATGCACCTTCACTATCATCCACACACGTTCACTATCATCCACACACCATCCACACACCTTCACTGTCATCCATACACCTTTCATTATCATCCACACACCTTCATTGTCATCCATGCGCCTTCACTACCATTCCACACACTCTCCACCCCCCCCACTATCATCCACACACTCTCCACACACCCTCCTCGCCTCACACCTGAGAGAAAGCAGTGGTTTCCCTGCACTTGCTTCTCGGAGGATGAGCTACGCATCACACACACCCAAGTTTATTATTTGTCTCCTCTTACGACACACACTTCCACCACTCAAAAGATTTTTTTCCGAGATACGAGATGAAATGTCGGAGCTTATAACCAGTTCCTTCGATCTGTTTATAACCGAGGTGATGAAGGACGGGAGAGGGGAGGAAGGATAGGGCGCTACCTTCCCTCGGATCTAGATCGAGGGAACCAGGCTCCTTCCCCTGGGAACAACGCCCCGGGGAAGGGGATGATATCTAACCACCCTGGGGACTAGATGTAAAAGGTTTTTTAAGAGATGAGATTCTTTTCTGGTTCCGTGATGCTGAATTTCCCCCCGTGATCATCAACGCTGATTTCACCAGACATTCTCTTGGTAAGTACTCCAGTGGGATACGTAGGAGGATCTGAATTTATACGACTTTTATGGCGGTGAATTCAGAGGTGAATATATCGGGAATGTATTTTGGTTTAGTGTCATAACTTCTGGGTGAATAAGAGCTGGCGCATGCATATATATCGGGTGTGGGAAACATTGGAGTAGTGATGTGCAGAGGTTTTCGTCCTGAAGACGGGAAATGGAGCAACAATGACTACGATAATAGTGTTTGATGCGCAACTCAGTTCTGACTTCTTTTTTTTCTGCTGCTGTTGATGCTGTGTTTCTGTTGCATTTGATGCTGCTTATTTTACTACTGTTGCTTTTGTTGGTGCTGTTAGTATTGCTGCTGTTGTTGCTGAGGCTACTGTTGTTATTCCTATTGTTGTTGCTGTTGCTGCTTCTACTTCTGCTACTACTATGACTACTACAGCTGCTGTTACTGCTACTGCTGCTGCTGCTGCTGCTACTGCTGCTACTGCTGCTGCTGCTGCTGCTGCTGCTACTGCTGCTAGCAAGCAGCGGCAGCAGGCAAGCAACAACAACAGCAGCAAGCAGGCAGCAGGCGGCAGCAACAGCAGGCAGCAGCAAGGCAGCAACAAGCAGCAGCAGCGCAGCAACGCAGCAGCAGCAAGGCAACAGCGCAGCAGCAAGCAGGCGGCGCAACGCAGCAAGCAGCTGGCAAGCAAGCAGCAGCAACAGCCAGGCAGGCAGCAGCAAGCGCAACGCGCAACGGCAACAGCAAGGCAGGCAGCAGCAGCAACAAGCGCAGCAACAAGGCAGGCAGCGCTGCAAGCGGCAGCAACGCGCTGCTGCAACGCGCAGCTGGCAGGCGGCAGCAGCAAGGCGGCAGCAGGCAGCACGCAGCAACGGCGCAGCGGCAAGCAGCGAACAGCAGCAGCGGCGGCAGCAGCAGGCAGCAGGCAGGCGGCAGCAGCGGCAACAGCGCAGCAAGCGCAACGGCAGCAGCAGCTGCTGCAACGCAGCAGCGGCAGCAGCGCAGGCAAGCAGGCGCTGCTGCTGCTCCTGCTGCTGCTGCTGCTGCTGCTGCTGCTGCTGCTGCTGCTGCTGCTGCTGCTGCTGCTGCTGCTGCTGCTGCTGCTGCTGCTGCTGCTGCTGCTGCTGCTGCTGCTGCTGCTGCTGCTACTGCTGCTGCTGCTGCTGCTGCTGCTGCTACTGCTGCTGCTGCTGCTGCTACTGCTACTGCTGCTGCTGCTGCTGCTGCTGCTGCTACTGCTGCTGCTGCTGCTACAACTGCTGCTGCTGCTGCTGCTGCTGCTGCTACTGCTGCTGCTGCTGCTACTACTGCTACTGCTAATGCTGTTGCTACTGCTGCTACTACTGCTATTGCTACTGCTGCTACTGCTGCTACTGCTGCTGCTGCTACTGCTGCTACTGCTGCTGCTGCTACTGCTGCTACTGCTGCTGCTGCTGCTGCTACTGCCCCTGCTGTGGCCAGGAATCAATTAAAATCTCATACACACTAGTTATTGCTGTGCTGGGACGGGAGGAGAGAGAGCCAGCATCACCAGCATCCCGTGTTCCCGGAAGTAACCCAAATTGTTTCGCTGATTCCATTATCAGTTTTCGTTCTCCTTTTGTTTGATGTTTATAAGCACACCAGTGTGTGTGTGTATGTGTGTGTGTGTGTGTGTGTGTGTGTGTGTGTGTGTATGTGTGTGTGTGTGTGTGTGTGTGTGTGTGTGTGTGTGTGTGTGTGTGTGTGTGTGTGTGTGTGTGTGTGTGTGTGTGTGTGTGTGTGTGTCTATAATGCCATAATATATGCATATATATTGAGATTGTATCTCTCATTGCATATACACTGAGAATTTTTATTTTCCAGTTTATATACACTGCGGGATGTCTATCAGTGTACATACACTGAGAGTATACCAAGTATAAACAGAGATGTGCTAGCTATGCCCGTCATCCCTTATACACATTAGAGGAGACAGGAAGGAGCAGTGATCCCACCAGAGTGCAAAACGTCTAACAGGCTTCCATGTGTCACGCTTCTAACAACACTCGTCGTCTCTGCCTTGGCTAACACACATTTTTCACTAATAAAAATTAAAACACCCAGAAAATTTCAGCACTAATGTTTCTGACAGATAAACTTGACGTCCACAAAGAAATATTTTGATAAAAAAAACAAATGAAAAGCAATTTCCCGTTAAAAACCTTTTTTTTAGGGGGGAGGCCTAGTTCCTAGGCCTTTGTGTGTATTCCTCTCCCTGTTGACCACAGGGTGAACACAGAGTGAACAGAAGTTCATCGTGGAGTGAACAATAAACCGGAAGCTTTGACAAAGCATTTCAAAATTCTATTTTGAAGTTGGTATATAGAGGAAATACTTTTTCATTCAATGCGAATTTGACCTTTCAAAATGGTCCTTCTCTCTCTCTCTCTCTCTCTCTCTCTCTCTCTCTCTCTCTCTCTCTCTCAATATACTAACCATTATTACCTTCACAAAAGCTTCGTCAATCACAAAAGCCTTAAACACTCCAGACACAAAATTCTTTTTTCCCTTTTTTTCAGTCTGGTTCAAACACCTGTCTGATTACGTGTGTGTTTGCGCAGCCCTGGTGAAGAGGGAAGCCTGCTTTACGTGTTGGCAGCCGTGACAAACACACTAGTCACTCCTGTAATCCTGGAACAAATACAGTCAATACTCGTGTTGTAATCCCGAGGCGCTGGTGAGGGGGAAGCCAAAAGAACTATTGAAGACTGAAGACCTAATCCAGAGACTCGGATGCAGCTGCTTTACACTTGTGTATTTCTCTCTCTCTCTCTCTCTCTCTCTCTCTCTCTCTAAGCTTCACACATCATCATCACTCATTACAATACACTCATTCGTTAGGCTTTCCAGCCTAGCAATTTCAGCTTCAGTGTTTTTAGGCTATATACTATGAGTACATGTTGTATTAAGTACTCGTGGGGGGTTCATATTGTATAAATACTTCCAGAATCCATATCTCGGATTTTTACACTTCTTAAATGAGCTGGGCTGAGACACTTCACTCCCAGGCCAGAGTATTATGCTAATGCAAGTGCAACGTTGGCGATGTAAATTGTTCTGCAGTGTGTGTGTGTGTGTGTGTGTGTGTGTGTGTGTGTGTGTGTGTGTGTGTGTGTGTGTGTGTGTGTGTGTGTGTGTGTGTGTGTGTGTGTGTGTGTGTGTGTGTGTGTGTGTGTACATATCCTTGACCCACAAAATCTCAGACATTATCCAGCAACCAGGAAAGTCTTGCCACGTATACAAACTTACCACCCACAACTGTCAGCCTCCAACAGTGTCAACAGGTGTAGGTGACGACGCTCACCTTAACACCTGCTTAGCAGAACGTATCATTATATAGGCAGGAAAAAGAGTGAAGATATACACACACATTCTCTTAGAGTTTTAATTTGAGATAGACCCTTCTATAAAGACATGCACAATGTAAGGACATACACTGTGAATGGACATACACCGGAAAACAGAGCGAGCGAGGTTACGTGTTTTTTTTCTAGCCAGGAACCAGCGACAGAGTTGTGACTGACATCCTTACTAAGCTTATGAATCTGTTAGAGCAGGAGAGTGACTGTGTTAGTACAGAATGTCAGTCTAATTGTTATAATTATAACCATAATTTTTTAAAGGGCTGGAGGGGTAAGCCTCGTTGGGATGACCAAAAGCTCCAGCTGCGGGTCATGATATGACTAAGACTCACGTCAAGAAACACTTGTTCTGTTCCCTGACAAACTTTACCTACCATACCACGGGCGGGATTGGACCCGCGGTCAATCTCGCAGGTTCAATCCCGCCCGTGGTATGGTTTGTTTGCTATCGTGTCATTACGATTTCGTGAGTCATGTAAACTTTACCTAACCTAACCCTAACACAGTCTTGTGGGTAGAGGCATGGATGACAAATAGAGAGTTTGCATAAATGGGGAGAAATCAGAATGGGGGCACGTCACAAGCGGTGTTCCTCAGGGGTCAGTGTTGGGCCCGTTGTTATTCACAATTTACATAAACGACATAGATGAGGGAATAAATAGCGACATAAGTAAATTTGCTGATGACACCAAAATAGGCCGTCCAATTCATTCTAATGAGGACATTAGAGCACTTCAGGATGATTTAAATAGACTGATGCAATGATCGGAGAAGTGGCAGATGCAGTTTAATATAGACAAATGCAAAGTTCTAAATGTTGGACAGGTAAATAACCATGCCACATATAAACTAAATAATGTAGATCTTAATATTACTGATTGCGAAAAGGATTTAAGAGTTCTGGTTAGCAGTAATCTGAGACCAAGACAACACTGCATAAGTGTTCGCAATAAAGCTAACAGAATCCTTGGCTTCATATCAAGAAGCATAAATAATAGAAGCCCTCAAGTTGTTCTTCAACTCTATGTATCCTTGGTTAGGCCTCATTTAGACTATGCTGCTCAGTTTTGGTCACCGTATTACAGAATGGATATAAATGCTCTGGAAAACGTACACAGGAGGATGACAAAGTTGATCCCATGTATCAGAAATCTTCTCTATGAGGCCCTGAATCTGCACTCTCTAGAAAGGCGTAGAATTAGGGGGGATATGATCGAGGTGTATAAATGGAAAACAGGAATAAATAAAGGGGATATATATAGCGTGCTGAAAATTTCCAGCCAAGACAGGACTCGCAGCAATGGTTTCAAGTTGGAAAAATTCAGATTCAGGAAGGATATAGGAAAGTACTGGTTTGGTAATAGAATTGTGGATGAGTGGAACAAACTCCCGAGTACAGTTATTGAGGCTAAAACGTTGTGTACTTTTAAAAATAGGTTAGATAAATACATGAGTGGGTGTGGGTGGGTGTGAGTTGGACCTGACTAGCTTGTGCTGCTGGGTCTGGTACAGTGCTCCATCCTTGAGTGGGGATGACCAGACTGGGTGGGTCATTGGGCTATTCCGGGGTGGGGGACATGGACCTGCTCCGCATGGGTCAGTAGGCCTACTGCAGTGTTCCTTCTTTCTTATGTTCTTATGTTCTTATAGCTAACACTAGTGTACCTGTTAGTTTAATGTTAATGTAAATAACTCAATTTATCATAGCTGTTATAACTCATTAAGATAACAAGATATTACAAGGACCCCAATGGAAATAAGTAACTTGTGCCTAAATAAACTGACTTAATTACTTATCTGGATACTTCCAATGCTTCACCCATCCTGGGTTAAACATACCTACCCTAGCAACCTAGCAGTATACTACCCACTGGCCAGTACCTCAGACCGATGACCGAAACTGAGCTTACTGGTTTAAATATCCTGTGTTCAGGCTAGTAAATATATATATATATATATATATATATATATATATATATATATATATATATATATATATATATATATATACTGGATTAGGCAGGCCACTATGACATCTCTCTATTTGAGGCTTTTCTTCCTCCTGCCTTCACGGCGCTGGGAGGAGAGCTCTTCTCTCCTCGTTAAGCTTCACTTCGTTAATGATCCACACACTAACGCAGGTAAAGTCCATTCATTTATTCACTCTCATTCATTGATTCATTCTGTGTTTCTAGTGGAGGTGACTCACCCTTTTTGCTGGTAAGGGGTTATGTGTGATTCAAGAAATCTTGATATCACATCATTGCGTTGAGTCATTCACCTTGTAGTCGAAGACTGTCTCACACACACACACACACACACACACACACACACACACACACGGCAAGGTAAACATAAGATGCGTTTTTACTGACAAGGCGGATATCAGTGAGTGACAAGTCCTTGAACAGTAATAATAACCCCAGAATAACGATGAACAAGAATGGAATGACAGAGGAAAACGAGAACAGAGAAGCATTACCTTTATGTTAGTCATTTGGCTTTATCAAGACCATCGTTAGCTTTATAGGAAAAAACCCAAAGATTTACCTAAAAACCACGACATTAGTACCTCCTGCACCACCCAGGTCAGGACAGTAGCAGTGGCTCCATCTCTGCAAGGATTCACAATCTAACTTGGTTTCACTCCTAGACTCAGAGTGCTGATTCCATAAATTTTCCCACTATGGAGGTTAGACCAATAAGCCTAACCTCCATAGTGGGAAAATTTATGGAATCAATAATTGCCGAGGCAGTTCGTAGCCACCTTGAAAAGCATAAATTAATCAACGAATCTCAGCATGGTTTTACAAAGGGGCGTTCCTGCCTTACGAATTTATTAACTTTTTTCACTAAGGTATTTGAGGAGGTAGATCATGGTAATGAATATGATATTGTGTATATTGACTTCAGTAAGGCTTTTGACAGGGTCCCACATCAGAGACTATTGAGGAAAATTAAAGCACATGGAATAGGAGGAGAAATTTTTTCCTGGATAGAGGCATGGTTGACAAATAGGCAGCAGAGAGTTTGCATAAATGGGGAGAAATCAGAGTGGGGAAGTGTCACGAGCGGTGTTCCACAGGGGTCAGTGATGGGCCCCCTGCTGTTCACAATCTACATAAACGACAAGTTTGCCGATGACACCAAAATAGGCCGTCGAATTCATTCTGACGAGGACATTCGAGCACTCCAGGAAGATTTGAATAGACTGATGCAGTGGTCGGAGAAGTGGCAGATGCAGTTTAATATAGACAAATGCAAAGTTCTAAATGTTGGACAGGACAATAACCATGCCACATATAAACTAAATAATGTAGATCTTAATATTACGGATTGCGAAAAAGATTTAGGTGTTCTGGTTAGCAGTAATCTGAAACCAAGACAACAGTGCATAAGTGTTCGCAATAAAGCTAATAGAATCCTTGGCTTCATATCAAGAAGCATAAATAATAGGAGTCCTCAGGTTGTTCTTCAACTCTATACATCCTTGGTTAGGCCTCATTTAGATTATGCTGCACAGTTTTGGTCACCGTATTACAGAATGGATATAAATTCTCTGGAAAATGTACAAAGGAGGATGACAAAGTTGATCCCATGTATCAGAAACCTTCCCTATGAGGATAGACTAAGGGCCCTGAAACTGCACTCTCTAGAAAGACGTAGAATTAGGGGGGATATGATTGAGGTGTATAAATGGAAGACAGGAATAAATAAAGGGGATGTAAATAGTGTGCTGAAAATATCTAGCCTAGACAGGACTCGCAGCAATGGTTTTAAGTTGGAAAAATTCAGATTCAGGAAGGATATAGGAAAGTACTGGTTTGGTAATAGAGTTGTGGATGAGTGGAACAAACTCCCAAGTACCGTTATAGAGGCCAGAACGTTGTGTAGCTTTAAAAATAGGTTGGATAAATACATGAGTAGATGTGGGTGGGTGTGAGTTAGACCTGATAGCTTGTGCTACCAGGTCGGTTGCCGTGTTCCTCCCTTAAGTCAATGTGACCTGACCTGACTAGGTTGGGTGCATTGGCTTAAGCCGGTAGGAGAATTGGACCTGCCTCGCATGGGCCAGTAGGCCTTCTGCAGTGTTCCTTCGTTCTTATGTTCTTATGTTCTTATATGTGAAGTGATAGCTTAGCCTTATAAGCCTTCGTAAGATCATATGTGAGGTGATATCTTAGACTTATAATGATAATGGTCTCTAGACACCATGATACTAATGCCCGAGCAGTAGTCAGTATGAAAGGTAGTGTTGGTACCCGGGGACGAAGTTGATATCCTTAGGGTGAAATTCGACTCCAAACTAATCATGAAAACCACGTTGTAAATCTTGCAAGCAAAGCAGCCAGGAAGCTTACAGCACTTCGACGTCTCTCGCATCTGCTCGACAGTAGAGGATGCAAGGTTCTGTATGGGGTTGCAAGATTCTGTACGAAGTTGCAAGATTCTGTACGAAAAGTGAGCTTCTACACCACAAGACGGGCAGCCAGCAGCAACTTCACTCTGTAACCTACTCCAGAACATCACTTCATCTGAGATCATTTATTCCCAGGATGACTCGAGTCTGGAACACATTCATACAACATAGTGACATGAACGAAATAAAGTCAGCTGATTAAATAAAACTGCTGGTCCACAGAGGGTTCCAATTTCACCCTGTTCCGTACCTGTATGTCTCAAAAATAAAAGGGCTTTTAACCCCTTAACTGTCCAAATGTAGATCTACGTTTGGAGTGCTAGCAGTGAGAACGAAGATCTACATTTGGAGTGCTAGCAGTAAGAACATAGATCTATGTTTGGAGCGCTAGCAGTAAGAATGTAGATCTACGTTTGGAGCGCTAGCAGTAAGAACGTAAATCTACGTTTGGAGCACTAGCAGTAAGAACGTAGATCTACGTTTGGAGCGCTATCAGTAAGAACGTAGATCTACGTTTGGAGCGCTAGCAGTAAGAACGTAGATCTATGTTTGGAGCGCTAGCAGTAAGAACGTAGATCTACGTTTGGAGCGCTAGCAGTAAGAACGTAAATCTACGTTTGGAGCGCTAGCAGTAAGAACGTAAATCTACGTTTGGAGCACTAGCAGTAAGAACGTAGATCTACGTTTGGAGCGCTAGCAGTAAGAACGTAGATCTACGTTTGGAGCGCTAGCAGTAAGAACGTAGATCTACGTTTGGAGCGCTAGCAGTAAGAACGTAGATCTACGTTTGGAGCGCTAGCAGTAAGAACGTAAATCTACGTTTGGAGCGCTAGCAGTAAGAACGTAGATCTACGTTTGGAGCACTAGCAGTAAGAACGTAGATCTATGTTTGGAGCGCTAGCAGTAAGAACGTAGATCTACGTTTGGAGCGCTAGCAGTAAGAACGTAGATATACGTTTGGAGCGCTAGCAGTAAGGACATAGATCTACGTTTGGAGCGCTAGCAGTAAGGACATAGATCTACGTTTGGAGCGCTAGCAGTAAGAACGTAGATCTACGTTTGGAGCGCTAGCAGTAAGGACATAGATCTACGTTTGGAGCGCAAGCAGTAAGAACGTAGATCTACGTTTGGAGCGCTAGCAGTGAGAACGTAGATCTACGTTTGGAGTGCTAGCAGTAAGAACGTAGATCTACGTTTGGAGCACTAGCAGTAAGAACGTAGATCTACGTTTGGAGCGCTAGCAGTGAGAACGTAGATCTACGTTTGGAGCGCTAGCAGTAAGAACGTAGATCTACGTTTGGAGTGCTAGCAGTGAGAATGTAGATCTATGTTTGGAGCGCTAGCAGTGAGAACGTAGATCTACGTTTGGAGCGCTAGCAGTAAGAACGTAGATCTACGTTTGGAGCACTAGCAGTGAGAACGTAGATCTACGTTTGGAGCGCTAGCAGTGAGAACGTAGATCTACGTTTGGAGCGCTATCAGTAAGAATGTAGATCTATGTTTGGAGCGCTAGCAGTAAGAACGTAGATCTACGTTTGGAGCGCTAGCAGTAAGAACGTAGATCTACATTTGGAGCGCTAGCAGTAAGAACGTAGATCTACGTTTGGAGTGCTAGCAGTAAGAACGTAGATCTACGTTTGGAGTGCTAGCAGTAAGAACGTAGATCTACGTTTGGAGCGCTAGCAGTGAGAACGTAGATCTATGTTTGGAGCGCTAGCAGTAAGAACGTAGATCTACGTTTGGAGCGGTAGCAGTAAGAACGTAGATCTACGTTTGGAGTGCTAGCAGTAAGAACGTAGATCTATGTTTGGAGCGCTAGCAGTAAGAACATAGATCTACGTTTGGAGCGCTAGCAGTAGGAACGTAAATCTACGTTTGGAGTGCTAGCAGTAAGAACGTAGATCTACATTTGGAGCGCTAGCAGTAAGAACGTAGATCTACGTTTGGAGCGCTAGCAGTAAGAATGTAGATCTACGTTTGGAGCGCTAGCAGTAAGAACGTAGATCTACGTTTGGAGCGCTAGCAGTAAGAACGTAGATCTACATTTGGAGCGCTAGCAGTAAGAACGTAGATCTACGTTTGGAGCGCTAGCAGTAAGAACGTAGATCTACGTTTGGAGCGCTAGCAGTAAGAACATAGATCTACGTTTGGAGCGCTAGCAGTAAGAACATAGATCTACATTTGGAGCGCTAGCAGTAAGAATGTAGATCTACGTTTGGAGCGCTAGCAGTAAGAACATAGATCTACGTTTGGAGCGCTAGCAGTAAGAACGTAGATCTACGTTTGGAGCGCTAGCAGTAAGAACATAGATCTACGTTTGGAGCGCTAGCAGTAAGAACGTAGATCTACATTTGGAGCGCTAGCAGTAAGAACGTAGATCTACGTTTGGAGTGCTAGCAGTAAGAACGTAAATCTATGTTTGGACAGTTAAGGGGTTTTAAATAAGCTGATGTAGGTAACATCTCTTAACTTGTAAACAAAGTCAGGAATCCTTAACCTAACCTTATAAAACGTTGTGTAAAAAAAGTATAGAGTAAATAGCACTTAATAACGAAGATAAATCTCCATTATTTTTTCAACATAGACAACATCATCTATTTTTTGTCAT
>NW_027199939.1:0-2500 GCF_038502225.1 Cherax quadricarinatus
TATATTCTACATTATCCTTCAGGGTAAATTTTTTGGCTAACATATCAACTTTATCATGAAGGTGTAATCAATGTGATGGAATCCATAGCAAATGTATAATAATTCCCCTTTCCCGGATTTTTTAGTATCGAGAGTGTGACAGAAAAAGAAACAGACAGCAAGAGAGTAACAACGCATGGGAGAGCAAGAGAGAGAGCACCAGAGAGAAAGCAAGAGAGAAAACAAAGTTAAACCGAAAAAACAACATTTTTCCCCACTCACAACCGGCTCGAAAATCACCATAAAAAACACCCTAACTTTGACAATGAGATTTTCCGCTTGTCGTGTTCGCCTGTTTTGCAAAGTTAGATACACAAAAATTTCGAGCGAAAATCTTTGATGTAGGAGTCGGAGGAAGGTAAAGAAAACGTAAAGACTTTAGAAAACGGGAAGGCTTTAGAAAACGTGAAGGCTCTAGAAAATGAAAAGGTTTAAGAAAACGGGAAGATTAGAAAACGGGAAGGCTTTAAGTGGTAGGACTTTAGAAAACGAGAACTTTATAAAAAGAAAGATTTAGGAAACAAAGGTTTTAGAAAACGAATAAATGTAAAATTAAGAAAACAGAACACTAGAAAACTGAAGATTTTAGAAAACGGGAGCCTTTAGAAAACGGAACATTTAGGAAAACTATGACCTATAGCAAAACTGATAATTTTAAAAACTGCAAAATGTCTGAAAATGGGAAACATGAATATAGGGACCAAAAAAACTTCAAAACAGGCGACACTCCTGTAAATGAAAAAATACAGAAAACGGAAAACCTTAACTCAAGAAAAAGGAAACGACATAAAACGAAAAAAAATTTCAAAACAGAAATATTTCGCAATTGTATCTACATTAGTGTCATGAAAGTGTCCGGGGCCCAAGACTGTTCAACAACCTCCCAGCATACATAAGGGGGATTACCAATAGACTTCTGGCTGTCTTCAAGAGGGAGCTGGAGAGATACCTAAAGTCAGTACCGGATCAGCCGGGCTGTGGTTCCTGATCCACTGGGAGGCCTGGTTTTTGGACTGGACCGCGGGGGCGTTGACCCCCGGAACACCCTCCAGGTAAGACTCCAGCCAGGCAGACTTCTGGCAGGCAGACAGACACCAGGAAGGTAGGTAAACCCCAGGCAGGTAGACTCCAGGCAGATAGGTAGACACCAAACAGGTAGGTAGACTCCAGACAGGTAGGTAGACCCCAGGTTAGCAAGTAGAACCCAGACAGGTAGGTAGAGAGAAGACTGGACAGAGATAAGTTGCACGGACGTAAACGATGCCTGGGAAAAATTCAAAACAATGTTCACTACCATCCTTGATAATATTGCTCCAGTTAAAGAGGTTAGGATTAAACGAAGAACTGAACCCTGGATGAATACTGAGATATTAGATAATATGAAATTCAGAGACCAGCTGCTAAAAAGATTTAAAGCAAACAGACAGGATATTGCAGCACTAAATGAATTCCAAAGGGTGAGGAACAGAGTACAGAGACTTATAAAAGGAGCAAAGGCAAAGCACTACTGCTCAAAAATTGAAGAGTATAAGCATAACCCCAGAAAGCTCTGGCAACAACTAAAACATTTGGGGTATAGCCATAAGCCAGTAGATAGGTCTAACATAGTACTCACTATCGATAATGAGGTATACCATGAAACATCTAAGGTGGCAAATTGCTTTAATTCATACTACACATCTGTTGCATCAACACTAGTAAGTAAACTACCAGCTGCATCAAATACCTTTAACACAGACTCTGATAAGTTTCAAACATACTATACCAATAAAGGGGTAACCCCAAACAGATGTCAACTAGTAAGTGTATCTCATGACTTTATTCAAAAAGAACTAAGCAGGTTAAACCCAACTAAGAGCACAGGCCCTGATAACATCCCGTCTAAGTTCTGAACTGTCAATCCCTATTGCTCACATAATAAATCTATCAATCACCACTAATAGGGCTTTAGAAGATCTTACTCAACCGACACCTCCCTAATTAATCTGATGGAAATGTCTGAAATGACTGAAATGTCAAAAGGAAACCTCATAGGTATGGTAACCTTAGACCTGCAAAAGGCCTTCGATACTGTCAACCACAATATATTGTGTAAGAAACTTCAAGCTATCGGTATAGGTTCTGTAGGCAACAGGAGACAAATTGTCAAAATCAACAAAACGGAATCAAAACCCCTGCCGATAGCATGAGGAGTTCCCCAAGGTAGTATTCTGGGTCCCTTATTATTCTTATGTTATATCAATGACATGCCTATCAGTGTCAAGTGCAAACTCCTCATGTATGCAGATGATAGTGGTCTGTTAGTGTCAGGTAAAGACCCAAAAGATATAGCTAATGTTTTAACACTCAAACTGGAGTCCTGCAGCAAATGGTTAGTAGAAAACAAACTATCATTACACCTAGGGAAAACTGAAGCTATTCTCTTTGGCACGAAACATAAACTGAGAAGGGTAAATAATTT
>NW_027199939.1:7500-26210 GCF_038502225.1 Cherax quadricarinatus
ATACTGTAGTATAATACAACCTGGTATACTGTAGTATAATACAACCTGGTATACTGTAGTATAATACAACCTGGTATACTGTAGTATAATACAACCTGGTATACTGTAGTATAATACAACATACAACCTGGTATACTGTAGTATAATACAACATATACATAATACTCAAAAGATTTAACTCGGGTGAGAAATATTTTCTGCTAGACAGCACTTACGTTTTAGCGAGGTTAATGCTACGATACAGTTCTTTTTAGCGAGGTTATCTATTGGAAAAACTGTTGCCTTAGTGAGATTACTAGCTAAACAACGATTTAAAGAGGTTAACTACTGGGAAAAGTTGGCTTTAACGAGGTTACTTGCTGAACAACGATATAAAGAGGTTAACCACTGGGAAAACTTGGCTTTAACGAGGTTACTTGCTGAATAACGATATAAAGAGGTTAACCACTGGGAAAACTTGGCTTTAACGAGGTTACTTGCTGAACAACGATATAAAGAGGTTAACCACTGGGAAAAAACTCAATAAGGTTAAACTTTTGTGAACGAGATTAGACTTAAGGGGAAGACAAACCAAGTCGACAAGAAAACTGAATAAAAAAACCATGTAGTTTACAGGACAGAAAACAGGAAAAATGTTGGTATAAACCTTGGTAATAAATACCGACAAGTTGGTTTAGAAAGACACGTTTTCTAATGAAACGTTTCGCCTACACAGTAGGCTTCTTCAGTCGAATACAGAAAATAGGCAGGAACAGTAGAGATGTGAAGACGATGTAATCAGTCCATCACCCTTGTAGTCGTAGAATTTGAGGTTGTCAGTCCCTCGGCCTGGAGAAGTTCAGTTCCATAGTCAGGAACTATCTGTGTAGGCGAAACGTTTCGGAATAAAGTTGTCTAACTGTTGCATATGTGTCTTACCTAACAACCTGTCGGTTTTGTATACCATTTTGATGTTCATGAGTTAGGTTGCACGCGAGTCTAAGTCTTCAATCTCGTCAGTATTGTATACCATACATGTACCACCAAAACTTCAACATGTCACCATCACCACCAACTCAGGTTGTCAAATCTGTCACTATACGCAAGAAAATCCATTCTGTACATGGTTTTTGTTCCCACTGTTGGTCTCACAGTTGCAAGATCTATTTTAACTGGAAAAAGGGTAATGGCTCAACATTACTCGACAGTCACAGCAAAGGTGAAAAAGATGATCTCCCACTAGGTGTGTGTAACTTACGAAATCGTAATAACACGACTAAAAGGAAACCATTGATTGCACAATCGTTCATTAATAAAATTTAAGTTCTTCACCGGCAAATTCTTTCATGATACCTTCTCTTTGACACTCAAAATCTGCATGGAACCTACAACAGAGAAACCTCAGATACTGAACTTAATGCTAGAAGCATATACAAACTGCACAGCATCGACTACATAAGCAATTCTAGGAAATCTTGGGTTTGACTGCGGGTATCACAACAAGGAAACCTCCAAGACTATGTAACACGGCGCAAGTTGCAATTTCAGCACTGAATTCACACTCGGGACAGCATGTTCAAAAGCTGGGGAAGGTTCATGTGTTTGCAACTAGACTGTTTCGGAACTGTGAGGGTTCAACTACGAGTGGGGTCAAGGAATTAATTCCAACAATCTAGTATAAGAGATGACCGGGAAGATATGATAACGACGTAGCAGACACTTAACAAAATTTCTTAGAGCAAACTGGGACAAATTGGAATACTAGGCACAGAAGCGAGGGGACACAGGTGGACAAAAAAAACAAAAAACAGACGAGTCAGTAGGATGTTTGAAAACACGTAGTTCTTCATTCACGGCTACCCAAACCACCTCCACAAAGCAGCAGCAGCAGCTGCTGCCTCAAGGTAAGTCCCCCTAACAACCCAACATCTTCCATCAGATTGCCACTTTCATATGCCTGTTATATAAAGCATCAGATGTCGACCCTGCCCACAATTTCGCGACTAGTTATGATCTGGACCAAGATGCCAGGAACCAGTAATGTCGGTCAATTAAAAATGAAAGAAAATGGGCCAACAAGCCGAGTCTACTCCCCCACAAACACAATTCAGCGAATTATATACGTATATACGTATATACATACACTCACACACACACACACACACACACACACACACACACACACACACACACACACACACACAAATCTAAACACTGATATCTTGACACTGCTCCTCCAAAATCAGGTTTGTTAGAAATGGAATTTAGGCGACACTAGGTGTCTTGTTTCTGTCTATTTGCAAAGACAAGAGTGTTGGCTGCTAATCTTCCCCACCGTGATTCTGTCTGGAGCTCCAGGCCACGTGATGAACCTCTAATGCACATACAACCCGACGACGTTTCGGTCCGACTTGGTCCATTAACAGGTCCAAATCGGACCGAAACGTCGTCATACGCTTATTTGTATATTTTTGCAGTCACGGTATTTTTCAATATTCTTGATGAAGCTTCCACGGGAAGTGACCTTGAATTGTATGTTGTGGTGTGTGTACTAACCTAACTGTGGTTGCAGGGGTCGAGTCTTAGCTCCTCTTTACTGGTAGTTACTTGGTCCACTCTCCTGGCTCTATGAGTATGAGTACTGTGTGTGTGTGTGTGTGTGTGTGTGTGTGTGTGTGTGTGTGTGTGTGTGTGTGTGTGTGTGTGTGTGTGTGTGTGTGTGTGTGTGTGTGTGTGTGTGTGTGTGTGTCTCTCTCTCTCTCTCTCTCTCTCTCTCTCTCCTTCATATAAAATACTCAGAAGCTAAAAGAACGACTTCGTGAGGAGTCTTGACTGGGTATAGAGCTGGAGTTGCGTGTAAAGCTTTTGGGGAGAGCTCTCGCCGGGTGCAGAGCTTTATCCGGGGAAGGAGAGAGCCGAGGCCCCAGAGCGAGGTCCTGTGATCTGTGACTAGAAGCTGCCTGGTCTCTCAGCAGTGACCAGTCCCATGGACTCTATACATGTGGATATTCAATTTAGTTTCAGTTAATTGTATTCCCCGTTTCATTTACCTTATATCTTAATATCTAGAGTCAAATCTCCTTCTCATTATCCAAAAATATTATTTTGTAAGTATTAATAAATTGTAAATGAGTGGAACAATAATAATAATAATAATAATAATAATAATAATAATAATAATAATAATAATAATCTTTATTTCTACAAGTGTATGATGCAAATTAGAGACTACAGCTGACATCATTAACAAACTTTACAGGAAGTCCCTGCGACTTAGGTTAATTTTGTCTCCCAGAATGCGACCCACACCAGACGGCTAACACCCAGGTACCTACTTGCTGCTAGGTGAACAGTGTGAGCAGGTGACTTAAGTTAACACAACTCAATGTTTTCACCCGTACCGGGGATCGAACCACGGACACTTGAAGTGAGTGCGCTACGAACCGAGGAAAAGGTAAAGTGGAAGTAGAATCCACAGTAGTGTACTCATTGTCTCACCTCATTAACTCATTACTTGAAGAATAAGACACTTGTGAAACATCTGGGTATCTTTCCTTGTAGACGTTTCGCCATCCAGTGGCTTTACCAGTACACACAAGGACGATGTGAAAGCTCAGCGACTCATTCCTTCAACTTCCACTGTCTGCTGTATATATTCCTAAATTTTCGTATGTCCATGCATGTACTGAAAAAGATACCCAGATGTTGCACAAGCATCTTATTCTTCATCCTCTTGGTACTGAATACCACTCATAAATCCATTTCTTGCATATTGAGGGTAAGAAGAGTCTACCATTATCCCCCCCCCCACCACACCTACGCGATATCACAACACAAACACTGCTCTGAATTATGGTCAGAAATAACCTGGCTTAGCTCGGATTTAGTCTATCCCAGCCAATTTGACTAATGGTTGAAAATATTTTTGAAGCCTCGGTAAGGATACCAGAGCTATTCACCTCTCTCACACGAACTGGAGCAACCAACCAGCCATGGATCACCCAGAGAAGCTGAGGAAATAATTAATTTTGAGAGAGATCGAAAGGAAGGAAGGAATGTAGGAAGGCAGGTAGGGTTGGTTAGTTCGGTCTCTCGGTGAGTCTGTCTGTCTCTGTGTCTTTCTCTTTCTCTTAGGAAAAGCCAGTTTTTAGAGATATTTAAAGATGCTAATAAGGAAAACTGTGGGGGGGAGATATATATATATATATATATATATATATATATATATATATATATATATATATATATATATATATATATATATATATTATAATATATATATATATATATATATATATATATATATATATATATATATATATATATATATATATATATATATATATATATATATATATATATATATATATATATATATATATATATATATATATATATATATATATATATATATATATATATATATATATATATATATATATATATATATATATATATATATATATATATATATATATATATATATATATATATATATATATATATATATATATATATATATATATATATATATATATATATATATATATATATATATATATATATATATATATATATATATATATATATATATATATATATATATATATATATATATATATATATATATATATATATATATATATATATATATATATATATATATATATATATATATATATATATATATATATATATATATATATATATATATATATATATATATATATATATATATATATATATATATATATATATATATATATATATATATATATATATATATATATATATATATATATATATATATATATATATATATATATATATATATATATAATATATATATATATATATATATATATATATATATATATATATATATATATATATATATATATATATATATATATATATATATATATATATATATATATATATATATATATATATATATATATATATATATATATATATATATATATATATATATATATATATATATATATATATATATATATATATATATATATATATATATATATATATATATATATATATATATATATATATATATATATATATATATATATATATATATATATATATATATATATATATATATATATATATATATATATATATATATATATATATATATATATATATATATATATATATATATATATATATATATATATATATATATATATATATATATATATATATATATATATATATATATATATATATATATATATATATATATATATATATATATATATATATATATATATATATATATATATATATATATATATATATATATATATATATATATATATATATATATATATATATATATATATATATATATATATATATATATATATATATATATATATATATATATATATATATATATATATATATATATATATATATATATATATATATATATATATATATATATATATATATATATATATATATATATATATATATATATATATATATATATATATATATATATATATATATATATATATATATATATATATATATATATATATATATATATATATATATATATATATATATATATATATATATATATATATATATATATATATATATATATATATATATATATATATATATATATATATATATATATATATATATATATATATATATATATATATATATATATAATACATATATATATATATATATATATATATATATATATATATATATATATATATATATATATATATATATATATATAAACGAAAGAGAATCTTTATTTCATAATAAAAGCTAAGGAATTAAACAAACATGTAAACAAGGAAACTAGATAAATACTGGACAAAAAATATCACGCAGGCACAATAAAAATATATTGAAAGCAGTACATGGAACAGTTTAAAACTCAAACTTTGGAAGCAAAAAAACATTCAATATATTTTCAGACGAGTCCCACTACTCTTCACGTTGCAAACAATAATAATAATTCTAATTAAATGATAATAATAATAGTAATTTTTATTATTATTAATTATCATTCACACATTTTCTTAAATGTCGTCACCAATTTGTACAACTGAATATATTCTAAATGTAAAGAGAATCTTTAAGATGACTTGTGCCTCCCTGCTTCTGTCCGCCTTAACTAAAACCAAAATTTATACAGGGGTGGACCGGTAAGCCAGCGGAAGGCCTCGGCCAGATGACCAAGAGCTCCAATGGCAGGTCATCATCTGACTACGACTCGCGTCAGGATTCACTTGTCCTGTTTCTTGGCGAACCTAACCTAACCTAACATGTATCTGCCTTGATTTAAAGTAAGACTTGAACCTTATACAGGATTCTCAATCTCCCTCACTTAACTCACTCACATCTGTGGTGTCACGTGTTTTCACTGCTCTGCTTAGGATTAGCTTAGTGTCAGGTTACCTAACTAACACAGTTACTAACGCCTCCCCTGGCTTACCCTGCCTGCTACGTATGTTTCACGCGCGCACACGCTCTTACACAATATATATAATATCGTGCCGAATAGGTAAAACTTGAGATTTGGCCTTAAATAGCAACTCTCTTCTTGCCGAATAAAGCAAGCGAAAATTTGTGTATGCAATAATTTCGCAAAAATCATTCTAAACCTAACGAAAATAATATATTTCACTGTGTTTATTATTAAATTATTGTAAACTTATGTAATATATATTTAGTTGGATTAGGCTAAAATGCGCTTGTAAGGTTAGAAAAGTTTTCTAAGGTTCTTTTGGTATAAAATTAATTTACACATTAACATTAATGAAAAAAATAAATTCATCTTTAAATGTATAAGAGAAATTGACAAATTTTACCTATTCGGCACCACATATACGTACATAAGTGTGTGTGTGTACTCGCCTAATTGTGGTTGCATGGGTCGAGTCATAGCTCTGGCTCCGCCTCTTCACTGATTGCTACTAGGTCCTCTCTCTCTCTCCCTGCTCCACGAGCTTTATCATACCTCGTCTTAAAACTATGTATGGTTCCTGCCTCCATTACATCACCTGCCAGACTATTCCACTTCCTGACAACGCTATGACTAAAGAAATACTTCCTAACATCCCTTTTACTCGTCTGAGCCTTCAACTTCCAATTGTGACCCCTTGTTTCTGTGTACCATCTCTGGAAGATCCTGTCTCTGTCCACCTTGTCAATTACTGGCAGTATTTTGTATGTCGTTATCATATCTTCCCTAACCCTGCTGTCCTCCAGTGTCGTCAGGCCGATTTCCCTTAACCTTTCTTCGTAGGACATTCCCCTTAGCTCTAGAACTAGTCTTGCAAACCTTAGCACTTTCTCTAAGTTCTTGACGTGCTTGACCACGGTGTACAGTCTTGAACGATTCCTTACTGAGGTATCGAAACGCTATTCTAAGGTTTGCCAGGCGCCCATATGCTGCAGCAGTTATCTGGTTGATGTGCGCCCCCCCCCCCACACACAAATACAGACACCGAGATTGATGTCTTACGGTATATATACACCGCAGGTACATGTCTGCGTATATACATAGTTTCAATCCGTAATACTGAAATTCAAGTATACTTGATTGGTAGAGAAGTGATATACAGCCTTAATGACCTTTGTATAGTCAATAGGTTTTAAACCCTATTAACAAATTCATGTCTTTAAACCAAGCGGAGTCTAATGTGGGAGACTTGAGAGAGAATGTGAGATCTCAATTTCAAGGTGAACAACAATGTTACCATCACAGTCGCATGGAAAACGACGGGCTGGATAGCTAGAACTTTCAAAACAAGAGATGCCAAGTCAATGATGACATTCTTCAGGTCACTCGTTCTCTCGAGGCGGAATACTGCTCTCTACAAACTGCCTCACTTCAAGACAAGCGAAACTGCTTAAATGAGCACACAGAGATGGAGAACTCAGTGTCAGAGGACCAATACTCTTCAACACCCTCCCTTAATACCGAAGTTGTATTACAGACCTCAGTTTTCCTGACGAAACTTGTTAAGTCGCCCCAAGTCAGTTCCTGATCAGCCGGGCTATGATGCATAAGTTGGCCTGCGGCTAGCACCAAGAGCGTCATCGATCAGGCCATCAATCAGGAAGCCTGATCAGAGATCTGGCCGCGGGGGGCGGCAGCCCCCTGAAGCCACTACAGGTAAACACGTTTAACAAGGCCCCCCCCCTTTAAAAAAAAGCCTCTTTTAGGAATAAAATATTCTCACATTTCCAGCGTAGATATTTTTAGTTTTATTCTCCATAATAAATAAAATCACAATCTGGACCAAAAATAAAATTTCACCAATAAAAGCGATACTCTTATTTATTTTTCTGAAAGTAACACATCTCGTAAATTTTTGGTATATACTGTAGACATATTTTCATGTTCCGTGTATATATATATATATATATATATATATATATATATATATATATATATATATATATATATATATATATATATATTATATAAATATATTTTGTTCATCCTGGCAATATTGATCGGCTGAGATATTCAAACTGGCGACCTCGCCATCTTATCGCTGATTTAATTACCGTTCTGCAGAATTTTCTGGCGCGAGAGCATCCGTTTATTTTGTGCTGCCTTGCCTGAGGTGGGGGGAGAGGGGTTTGGGGGGAGAGGGGTTTGGGGGGAGAGGGGTTTGTGGGAAGGAGGGGTTTGGGGAAGGGAGGTAGAAGGGGGAAGGGAGAGAGACAGTGGAAGGAGGGGAGAAAAGGTAAAAGAAACACAGCAGAAAGCAGGAACAGGAAGAAATAACAAGCAGGAGAACGAAGGAGTAGAAACAGAAACATGGAAGAGGAATCAGAAGGAAGGGAAAGGGAGAAGAGAAAAGGCGGAAAAGGAGGAGGAAAAAGCTGAGGACTAATAGAAAAAGAATTATGGGTAAAAGAGAGAATAAATATAAGAGAAATATATGAGGAGAGTGAGGAGGAAGATGATCATAAGGAGGATTATGTGAAGAAAGAGGATGAGTTAAAGCCATATATATATATATATATATAAATATATATATATATATATATATATATATATATATATATATATATATATATATATATATATATATATATATATATATATATATATATATATATATATTATACCCTACATCTACTCGTGTGAAGGTGTGCAACAGTGGGACTCTCTTGCCCCTTTTCTGTTCTGTCTGGTCATCAAGGAGGTCACAGAAGCGCTCTCCAGCGAGTTGAGCATCAGGTTCTTGGACGATGGTACCAAAGCTACCACTACAGAATCTCTCCTAGAGGACATCAGGAAAATTGAAGACATGGGAGAGCGCCTGGGCCGATCCTTAAACCCCACCAAATGCGAAATAGTTTCTACCAATCGAAAGATCGTTGAGGGTATTAGTGCTGTTTTACGAGGAGCACGAGCTATTGATCCAGCCAACAGTACTCTTCTCGGTGCTCCTCTTGGACCCAATACCATTGATCTGGTCCTAGAAAAGAAAATCTCAGACCTCAGGACGATGGAAGGCAGGATTAGAGACACTGATCCACATGATGCCTTCTACCTACTCACCAGATGCCTGTCCATCCCAAAACTTACCTACTTCGTGAGATGCTCCCCAGCCTTCAGCAGGCCGAAACTCAAGGATTATGACTCCCTTCTAAAGACCATGCTAGAGTGTGTACTGAATCTTTCCCTAGAAGATAGACAGTGGTTGCAAGCCTCACTTCCAGTCAGGCTAGGGGGGCTCGGAGTACGCAAATCCCCCCAGATTGCCCTTCCAGCTTTCCTATCCTCTTCATAGCATCAAGTGAGTTAATAAAACAAATTCTTCCGGACAACCCCGTGACTCAGCAGGAATACAAGGCCCAAGTTTGTTCACTGCTAAGGCAAAGGAAATCTTGTTCACTGATAAGGCACAGGAAATTCTATTCACTGATAAGGCAGAGGAAATCCTTGCCCACTGCTGGACAAGGAAAAGTGGGTGAAGGGAGGAATGTTGGGAGGGGTGAAAGAGAGGTGTCAGGGAGGGATAGAAAATAGAGAGGAGATGGAGAGATCAATGAGTGAACAGATTTAGAGGGAAGGAGTTATGAGGGAAGGATAGTTCAAAGAATAGCACAGTTACCCATACTGACTACCAGCACAGTTACCCATACTGACTACCAGCACAGTTACTCATACTGACTACCAGCACAGTTACCCATACTGACTACCAGCACAGTTACCCATACTGACTACCAGCACAGTTACCCATACTGACTACCAGCACAGTTACCCATACTGACTACCAGCACAGTTACCCATACTGACTACCAGCACAGTTACCCATACTGACTACCAGCACAGTTACCCATACTGACTACCAGCACAGTTACCCATACTGACTACCAGCACAGTTACCCATACTGACTACCAGCACAGTTACTCATACTGACTACCAGCACAGTTACCCATACTGACTACCAGCACAGTTACCCATACTGACTACCAGCACAGTTACCCATACTGACTACCAGCACAGTTACCCATACTGACTACCAGCACAGTTACCCATACTGACTACCAGCACAGTTACCCATACTGACTACCAGCACAGTTACCCATACTGACTACCAGCACAGTTACCCATACTGACTACCAGCACAGTTACCCATACTGACTACCAGCACAGTTACCCATACTGACTACCAGCACAGTCACTCATACTGACTACCAGCACAGTCACTCATACTGACTACCAGCACAGTCACTCATACTGACTACCAGCACAGTCACTCATACTGACTACCAGCACAGTCACTCATACTGACTACCAGCACAGTCACCCATACTGACTACCAGCACAGTTACCCATACTGACTACCAGCACAGTTACCCATACTGACTACCAGCACAGTCACTCATACTGACTACCAGCACAGTCACTCATACTGACTACCAGCACACTCACTCATACTGACTACCAGCACACTCACTCATACTGACTACCAGCACAGTTACCCATGCTGACTACCAGCACAGTTACCCATACTGACTACCAGCACAGTTACCCATACTGACTACCAGCACAGTTACCCATACTGACTACCAGCACAGTTACCCATACTGACTACCAGCACAGTTACCCATACTGACTACCAGCACAGTTACCCATACTGACTACCAGCACAGTTACCCATACTGACTACCAGCACAGTTACCCATACTGACTACCAGCACAGTTACCCATACTGACTACCAGCACAGTCACTCATACTGACTACCAGAACAGTTACCCATACTGACTACCAGCACAGTTACCCATACTGACTACCAGCACAGTCACTCATACTGACTACCAGCACAGTTACCCATACTGACTACCAGCACAGTCACTCATACTGACTACCAGCACAGTTACCCATACTGACTACCAGCACAGTTACCCATACTGACTACCAGCACAGTTACCCATACTGACTACCAGCACAGTTACCCCCATACTGACTACCAGCACAGTTACCCATACTGACTACCAGCACAGTTACCCATACTGACTACCAGCACAGTCACTCATACTGACTACCAGCACAGTTACCCATACTGACTACCAGCACAGTTACCCATACTGACTACCAGCACAGTCACTCATACTGACTACCAGCACAGTTACCCATACTGACTACCAGCACAGTCACTCATACTGACTACCAACACAGTTACCCATACTGACTACCAGCACAGTTACCCATACTGACTACCAGCACAGTCACTCATACTGACTACCAGCAACTACCAGCACAGTTACCCATACTGACTACCAGCACAGTTACCCATACTGAATACCAGCACAGTTACCCATACTGACTACCAGCACAGTTACCCATACTGACTACCAGCACAGTTACCCATACTGACTACCAGCACAGTTACCCATACTGACTACCAGCACAGTCACTCATACTGACTACCAGCACAGTTACCCATACTATCAGCACAGTTACCCATACTGACTACCAGCACAGTTACCCATACTGACTACCAGCACAGTTACCCATACTGACTACCAGCACAGTTACCCATACTGACTACAAGCACAGTTACCCATACTGACTACAAGCACAGTTACCCATACTGACTACCAGCACAGTTACCCATACTGACTACCAGCACAGTTACCCATACTGACTACCAGCACAGTTACCCATACTGACTACCAGCACAGTTACCCATACTGACTACCAGCACAGTTACCCATACTGACTACCAGCACAGTTACCCATACTGACTACCAGCACAGTTACCCATACTGACTACCAGCACAGTTACCCATACTGACTACCAGCACAGTTACCCATACTGACTACCAGCACAGTTACCCATACTGACTACCAGCACAGTTACCCATACTGACTACCAGCACAGTTACCCATACTGACTACCAGCACAGTCACTCATACTGACTACCAGCACAGTTACCCATACTGACTACCAGCACAGTTACCCATACTGACTACCAGCACAGTTACCCATACTGACTACCAGCACAGTCACTCATACTGACTACGAGCACAGTCACTCATACTGACTACCAGCACAGTTACCCATACTGAATACCAGCACAGTTACCCATACTGACTACCAGCACAGTCACTCATACTGACTAACAGCACAGTTACCCATACTGACTACCAGCACAGTTACCCATACTGACTACCAGCACAGTTACCCATACTGACTACCAGCACAGTTACCCATACTGACTACCAGCACAGTCACTCATACTGACTACCAGCACAGTTACCCATACTGACTACCAGCACAGTTACCCATACTGACTACCAGCACAGTTACCCATTCTGACTAACAGCACAGTTACCCATACTGACTACCAGCACAGTTACTCATACTGACTACCAGCACAGTTACCCATACTGACTACCAGCACAGTTACCCATACTGACTACCAGCACAGTTACCCATACTGACTACCAGCACAGTTACCCATACTGACTACCAGCACAGTTACCCATACTGACTACCAGCACAGTTACCCATACTGACTACCAGCACAGTTACCCATACTGACTACCAGCACAGTTACCCATACTGACTACCAGCACAGTTACCCATACTGACTACCAGCACAGTTACCCATACTGACTACCAGCACAGTTACCCATACTGACTACCAGCACAGTTACCCATACTGACTACCAGCACAGTTACCCATACTGACTACCAGCACAGTTACCCATACTGACTACCAGCACAGTTACCCATACTGACTACCAGCACACCCATACTGACTACCAGCACAGTTACCCATACTGACTACCAGCACAGTTACCCATACTGACTACCAGCACAGTTACCCATACTGACTACCAGCACAGTTACCCATACTGACTACCAGCACAGTTACCCATACTGACTACCAGCACAGTTACCCATACTGACTACCAGCACAGTTACCCATACTGACTACCAGCACAGTTACCCATACTGACTACCAGCACAGTTACCCATACTGACTACCAGCACAGTTACCCATACTGACTACCAGCACAGTTACCCATACCAGCACAGTTACCCATACTGACTACCAGCACAGTTACCCATACTGACTACCAGCACAGTTACCCATACTGACTACCAGCACAGTTACCCATACTGACTACCAGCACAGTTACCCATACTGACTACCAGCACAGTTACCCATACTGACTACCAGCACAGTTACCCATACTGACTACCAGCACAGTTACCCATACTGACTACCAGCACAGTTACCCATACTGACTACCAGCACAGTTACCCATACTGACTACCAGCACAGTTACCCATACTGACTACCAGCACAGTTACCCATACTGACTACCAGCACAGTTACCCATACTGACTACCAGCACAGTTACCCATACTGACTACCAGCACAGTTACCCATACTGACTACCAGCACAGTTACCCATACTGACTACCAGCACAGTTACCCATACTGACTACCAGCACAGTTACCCATACTGACTACCAGCACAGTCACTCATACTGACTACCAGCACAGTTACCCATACTGACTACCAGCACAGTCACTCATACTGACTACCAGCACAGTTACCCATACTGACTACCAGCACAGTTACCCATACTGACTACCAGCACAGTTACCCATACTGACTACCAGCACAGTTACCCATACTGACTACCAGCACAGTTACCCATACTGACTACCAGCACAGTCACTCATACTGACTACCAGCACAGTTACCCATACTGACTACCAGCACAATTACCCATACTGACTACCAGCACAGTCACTCATACTGACTAACAGCACAGTTACCCATACTGACTACCAGCACAGTTACCCATACTGACTACCAGCACAGTTACCCATACTGACTACCAGCACAGTTACCCATACTGACTACCAGCACAGTTACCCATACTGACTACCAGCACAGTCACTCATACTGACTACCAGCACAGTTACCCATACTGACTACCAGCACAGTTACCCATACTGACTACCAGCACAGTTACCCATACTGACTAACAGCACAGTTACCCATACTGACTACCAGCACAGTTACTCATACTGACTACCAGCACAGTTACCCATACTGACTACCAGCACAGTTACCCATACTGACTACCAGCACAGTTACCCATACTGACTACCAGCACAGTTACCCATACTGACTACCAGCACAGTTACCCATACTGACTACCAGCACAGTTACCCATACTGACTACCAGCACAGTTACCCATACTGACTACCAGCACAGTTACCCATACTGACTACCAGCACAGTTACCCATACTGACTACCAGCACAGTTACCCATACTGACTACCAGCACAGTTACCCATACTGACTACCAGCACAGTTACCCATACTGACTACCAGCACAGTTACCCATACTGACTACCAGCACAGTCACTCATACTGACTACCAGCACAGTTACCCATACTGACTACCAGCACAGTTACCCATACTGACTACCAGCACAGTCACTCATACTGACTACCAGCACAGTTACCCATACTGACTACCAGCACAGTCACTCATACTGACTACGAGCACAGTCACTCATACTGACTACCAGCACAGTCACTCACACTGACTACCAGCACAGTTACCCATACAGACTACCAGCACAGTCACTCATACTGACTACCAGTAGTCACTCATACTGACTACCAGTACAGTCACTCATACTGACTACCAGCACAGTTACCCATACTGACTACCAGCACAGTTACTCATACTGACTACCAGCACAGTCACTCATACTGACCACCAGCAGTCACTCATACTGACTACCAGCACAGTCACTCATACTGACTACCAGCACAGTCACTCATACTGACTACCAGCACAGTCACTCATACTGACTACTAGTACACTCATACTGACTACCAGCAGTCACTCATACTGACTACCAATACAGTCACTCATACTGACTACCAGCAGTCACTCGTACTGACTACCAGTACAGTCACTCATCCTGACTACCAGCACAGTCACTCATACTGACTACCAGCACAGTCACTCATACTGACTACCAGCACAGTCACTCATACTGACTACCAGCACAGTCACTCATACTGACTACCAGCAGTCACTCATACTGACTACCAGTACAGTTACCCATAATGACTACCAGTACAGTCATTCATACTGACTACCAGTACACTCATACTGACTACCAGCAGTCACTCATACTGACTACCAATACAGTCACTCATACTGACTACCAGCAGTCACTCATACTGACTACCAGTACAGTCACTCATCCTGACTACCAGCACAGTCACTCATACTGACTACCAGCACAGTCACTCATATTGACTACCAGCACAGTCACTCATACTGACTACCAGCACAGTCACTCATACTGACTACCAGCACAGTCACTCATACTGACTACCAGCACAGTCACTCATACTGACTACCAGCAGTCACTCATACTGACTACCAGCACAGTCACTCATACTACCAGCACAGTCACTCATACTGACTACCAGCACAGTCACTCATACTGACTACCAGCACAGTTACCCATACTGACTACCAATACGGTCACTCATATTGACTACCAGCACAGTTACCCATACTGACTACCAATAGTCACTCATACTGACTACCAGCACAGTCACTCATATTGACTACCAGCACAGTTACCCATACTGACTACCAGTACAGTCACTCATACTACCAGCACAGTTACCCATACTGACTAACAGTACAGTTACCCATACTGACTACCAGCACAGTTACCCATACTGACTACCAGCACAGTTACCCATACTGACTACCAGTACACTTACTCATACTACCAGCACAGTTACCCATACTGACTACCAGCACAGTCACTCATACTGACTACCAGCACAGTTACCCATACTGACTACCAGCACAGTTACCCATACTGACTACCAGCACAGTTACCCATACTGACTACCAGCACAGTTACCCATACTGACTACCAGCACAGTTACCCATACTGACTACCAGCACAGTCACTCATACTGACTACCAGCACAGTTACCCATACTGACTACCAGCACAGTCACTCATACTGACTACGAGCACAGTCACTCATACTGACTACCAGCACAGTCACTCACACTGACTACCAGCACAGTTACCCATAC
Organism: Cherax quadricarinatus; assembly: GCF_038502225.1. NCBI lineage: Eukaryota > Metazoa > Arthropoda > Malacostraca > Decapoda > Parastacidae > Cherax > Cherax quadricarinatus. The sequence continues at coordinate 24,137 of NW_027199939.1, forward strand.
TGAATACCAGCACAGTTACCCATACTGACTACCAGCACAGTCACTCATACTGACTACCAGTAGTCACTCATACTGACTACCAGTAGTCACTCATACTGACTACCAGTACAGTCACTCATACTGACTACCAGCACAGTTATCCATACTGACTACCAGCAGTTACTCATACTGACTACCAGCACAGTCACTCATACTGACCACCAGCAGTCACTCATACTGACTACCAGCACAGTCACTCATACTGACTACCAGCACAGTCATTCATACTGACTACCAGTACACTCATACTGACTACCAGCAGTCACTCATACTGACTACCAGTACAGTCATTCATACTGACTACCAGTACACTCATACTGACTACCAGCAGTCACTCATACTGACTACCAATACAGTCACTCATACTGACTACCAGCAGTCACTCATACTGACTACCAGTACAGTCACTCATCCTGACTACCAGCACAGTCACTCATACTGACTACCAGTACAGTCACTCATACTGACTACCAGCACAGTCACTCATACTGACTACCAGCAGTCACTCATACTGACTACCAGTACAGTTACCTATAATGACTACCAGTACAGTCATTCATACTGACTACCAGTACACTCATACTGACTACCAGCAGTCACTCATACTGACTACCAATACAGTCACTCATACTGACTACCAGCAGTCACTCATACTGACGACCAGTACAGTCACTCATCCTGACTACCAGCACAGTCACTCATACTGACTACCAGTACAGTCACTCATACTGACTACCAGCACAGTCACTCATACTGACTACCAGCACAGTCACTCATACTGACTACCAGCACAGTCACTCATACTGACTACCAGCACAGTCACTCATACTGACTACCAGCACAGTCACTCATACTGACTACCAGCACAGTCACTCATACTGACTACCAGCAGTCACTCATACTGACTACCAGCACAGTCACTCATACTACCAGCACAGTCACTCATACTGACTACCAGCACAGTCACTCATACTGACTACCAGCACAGTTACCCATACTGACTACCAATACGGTCACTCATATTGACTACCAGCACAGTTACCCATACTGACTACCAATAGTCACTCATACTGACTACCAGCACAGTCACTCATATTGACTACCAGCACAGTTACCCATACTGACTACCAGCACAGTCACTCATACTGACTACCAGCACAGTTACCCATACTGACTACCAATACGGTCACTCATATTGACTACCAGCACAGTTACCCATACTGACTACCAATAGTCACTCATACTGACTACCAGCACAGTCACTCATACTGACTACCAGCACAGTTACCCATACTGACTACCAATACGGTCACTCATATTGACTACCAGCACAGTCACTCATATTGACTACCAGCACAGTTACCCATACTGACTACCAGCACAGTCACTCATACTGACTACCAGCACAGTTACCCATACTGACTACCAATACGGTCACTCATATTGAATATCAGCACAGTTACCCATACTGACTACCAATAGTCACTCATACTGACTACCAGCACAGTCACTCATATTGACTACCAGTACAGTTACCCATACTGACTACCAGCACAGTTACCCATACTGACTACCAGTACACTTACTCATACTGACTACCAGCACAGTCACTCATACTGACTACCAGTACAGTCACTCATACTGACTACCAGTACAGTTACCCATAATGACTACCAGTACAGTCATTCATACTGACTACCAGTACACTCATACTGACTACCAGTACAGTCACTCATACTGACTACCAGCAGTCACTCATACTGACTACCAATACAGTCACTCATACTGACTACCAGCAGTCACTCATACTGACTACCAGTACAGTCACTCATCCTGACTACCAGCAGTCACTCATACTGACTACCAGCACAGTCACTCATACTGACTACCAGCACAGTCACTCATATTGACTACCAGCACAGTCACTCATACTGACTACCAGCACAGTCACTCATACTGACTACCAGCACAGTCACTCATACTGACTACCAGCACAGTCACTCATACTGACTACCAGCAGTCACTCATACTGAAT
>NW_027199940.1:0-26206 GCF_038502225.1 Cherax quadricarinatus
TGTGTGTGTGTGTGTGTGTGTGTGAGTGTGTGTGTGTTTAAAGAAAAAACAGGGTATTGTATAACGAACGAGAATATGGGGGAACCTTATGAATATTTAAAAAAATAGGTATATTTCTACAAATAATTAATGAAAATATGTTGTGATCTGTGAGGATTTAGCGACAAAAATAGAAATTTAATGAAATATTTGAAGTGTTCCATAAAGAATTAAGAGAATTTTGTGGGAATTTTAATGATAATTGGAGGAGAATATGAATATTTTAAAGAAAATATTGAGGTTATAGTAATGGTGTTAATTCTGCTAACTGATGGTGAAGATGTTGGTTTGGTGATGATAGTGGCATTGATGGTGGTAGTGATGGTGGTTGAATAGTGGTGATGGATTACTGCTGATGGTGAATGAGTATTGATGGAGGTGATGAATTGGTATTGCTGGTAGAGATGGTGATAATGCTGATACTGATGTTGTGTTGGGCTGTGCAGTGATGGTAGTAGTGGAGTTTATTACGGTCAAACTGGTAAAAATCTCGAACTAAGATTAAAACAACATAAATATAGCATTAGAACTGGACAAGATTCCAATGCTCTATTTATTCATGTAAGAGATTTTAACCATCCAATTGATTTTCAAAAAGTTGAGAAAGTAGTATCAAGCAAGTCCATGGTCGACAGGAATATAATTGAATCTTGTTTCATAAAAAGCAGTTTTGACAATAATATGAATATTTCCTTTGGTTTATATAAATTAGATCCATTTATAATTAATAGAATTTGGGAAGAATTTAATAATACACTGGACAAATAATAATTTTTAAATTTTCTTGGGTAGAATAGTTTGGGGGTGAGTTGTGCAAAGGACCTATCCAAGTTGGGCTCGGCGCGCGTCACGTGTTTAACCGTTGTGGGATCTGATAGTGAGGTGCTGGCCAGACCCCTTATATAGCTTCCTTGGATGCTTTACTTTCATAGTTCCTTGATAATGTGAGTAGTCACGAAAGCGCTTGGAATTTCTCTATTCTTTCAGAGTGGTTGTTTTGCATATTATGAAATCACCTGTTTACTATATATATTGCATATATATATATATATATATATATATATATATATATATATATATATATATATATATATATATATATATATATATATATATATATATTATTTTTTTTTATTATCACACTGGCCGATTCCCACCAAGGCAGGGTGGCCCGAAAAAGAAAAACTTTCACCATCATTCACTCCATCACTGTCTTGCCAGAAGGGTGCTTTACACTACAGTTTTTAAACTGCAACATTAACACCCCTCCTTCAGAGTGCAGGCACTGTACTTCCCATCTCCAGGACTCAAGTCCGGCCTGCCGGTTTCCCTGAACCCCTTCATAAATGTTACTTTGCTCACACTCCAACAGCACGTCAAGTATTAAAAACCATTTGTCTCCATTCACTCCTATCAAACACGCTCACGCATGCCTGCTGGAAGTCCAAGCCCCTCGCACACAAAACCTCCTTTACCCCCTCCCTCCAACCTTTCCTAGGCCGACCCCTACCCCGCCTTCCTTCCACTACAGACTGATACACTCTTGAAGTCATTCTGTTTCGCTCCATTCTCTCTACATGTCCGAACCACCTCAACAACCCTTCCTCAGCCCTCTGGACAACAGTTTTGGTAATCCCGCACCTCCTCCTAACTTCCAAACTACGAATTCTCTGCATTATATTCACACCACACATTGCCCTCAGACATGACATCTCCACTGCCTCCAGCCTTCTCCTCGCTGCAACATTCATCACCCATGCTTCACACCCATATAAGAGCGTTGGTAAAACTATACTCTCATACATTCCCCTCTTTGCCTCCAAGGACAAAGTTCTTTGTCTCCACAGACTCCTAAGTGCACCACTCACCCTTTTCCCCTCATCAATTCTATGATTCACCTCATCTTTCATAGACCCATCCGCTGACACGTCCACTCCCAAATATCTGAATACATTCACCTCCTCCATACTCTCTCCCTCCAATCTGATATCCAATCTTTCATCACCTAATCTTTTTGTTATCCTCATAACCTTACTCTTTCCTGTATTCACTTTTAATTTTCTTCTTTTGCACACCCTACCAAATTCATCCACCAATCTCTGCAACTTCTCTTCAGAATCTCCCAAGAGCACAGTGTCATCAGCAAAGAGCAACTGTGACAACTCCCACTTTATGTGTGATTCTTTATCTTTTAACTCCACGCCTCTTGCCAAGACCCTCGCATTTACTTCTCTTACAACCCCATCTATAAATATATTAAACAACCACGGTGACATCACACATCCTTGTCTAAGGCCTACTTTTACTGGGAAATAATTTCCCTCTTTCCTACATACTCTAACTTGAGCCTCACTATCCTCGTAAAAACTCTTCACTGCTTTCAGTAACCTACCTCCTACACCATACACCTGCAACATCTGCCACATTGCCCCCCTATCCACCCTGTCATACGCCTTTTCCAAATCCATAAATGCCACAAAGACCTCTTTAGCCTTATCTAAATACTGTTCACTTATATGTTTCACTGTAAACACCTGGTCCACACACCCCCTACCTTTCCTAAAGCCTCCTTGTTCATCTGCTATCCTATTCTCCGTCTTACTCTTAATTCTTTCAATAATAACTCTACCATACACTTTACCAGGTATACTCAACAGACTTATCCCCCTATAATTTTTGCACTCTCTTTTGTCCCCTTTGCCTTTATACAAAGGAACTATGCATGCTCTCTGCCAATCCCTAGGTACCTTACCCTCTTCCATACATTTATTAAATAATTGCACCAACCACTCCAAAACTATATCCCCACCTGCTTTTAACATTTCTATCTTTATCCCATCAATCCCGGCTGCCTTACCCCCTTTCATTTTACCTACTGCCTCACGAACTTCCCCCACACTCACAACTGGCTCTTCCTCACTCCTACAAGATGTTATTCCTCCTTGCCCTATACACGAAATCACAGCTTCCCTATCTTCATCAACATTTAACAATTCCTCAAAATATTCCCTCCATCTTCCCAATACCTCTAACTCTCCATTTAATAACTCTCCTCTCCTATTTTTAACTGACAAATCCATTTGTTCTCTAGGCTTCCTTAACTTGTTAATCTCACTCCAAAACTTTTTCTTATTTTCAACAAAATTTGTTGATAACATCTCACCCACTCTCTCATTTGCTCTCTTTTTACATTGCTTCACCACTCTCTTAACCTCTCTCTTTTTCTCCATATACTCTTCCCTCCTTGCATCACTTCTACTTTGTAAAAACTTCTCATATGCTAACTTTTTCTCCCTTACTACTCTCTTTACATCATCATTCCACCAATCGCTCCTCTTCCCTCCCGCACCCACTTTCCTGTAACCACAAACTTCTGCTGAACACTCTAACACTACATTTTTAAACCTACCCCATACCTCTTCGACCCCATTGCCTATGCTCTCATTAGCCCATCTATCCTCCAATAGCTGTTTATATCTTACCCTAACTGCCTCCTCTTTTAGTTTATAAACCTTCACCTCTCTCTTCCCTGATGCTTCTATTCTCCTTGTATCCCATCTACCTTTTACTCTCAGTGTAGCTACAACTAGAAAGTGATCTGATATATCTGTGGCCCCTCTATAAACATGTACATCCTGAAGTCTACTCAACAGTCTTTTATCTACCAATACATAATCCAACAAACTACTGTCATTTCGCCCTACATCATATCTTGTATACTTATTTATCCTCTTTTTCTTAAAATATGTATTACCTATAACTAAACCCCTTTCTATACAAAGTTCAATCAAAGGGCTCCCATTATCATTTACACCTGGCACCCCAAACTTACCTACCACACCCTCTCTAAAAGTTTCTCCTACTTTAGCATTCAGGTCCCCTACCACAATTACTCTCTCACTTGGTTCAAAGGCTCCTATACATTCACTTAACATCTCCCAAAATCTCTCTCTCTCCTCTACATTCCTCTCTTCTCCAGGTGCATACACGCTTATTATGACCCACTTTTCGCATCCAACCTTTACTTTAATCCACATAATTCTTGAATTTACACATTCATATTCTCTTTTCTCCTTCCATAACTGATCCTTCAACATTACTGCTACCCCTTCCTTTGCTCTAACTCTCTCAGATACTCCAGATTTAATCCCATTTATTTCCCCCCACCGAAACTCTATACATAAATGACCTACCAAATGCTTCTCAATTACTCAAACCCACACTATTTGCTGATGACACAACATACGTCTTCTCCCACCCGAGCCCAGTCACGCTAGCCAATACTGTAAATACCGAATTACAGAAAATATCTACCTGGATGAGTACTAACAAACTTACACTAAACATTGACAAAACCTACTTCATTCAGTTTGGTAACAGAGCTACAGATGTCCCTCTTAACATAATGATAAACGGATCACCTATCACAAAGCTAACAGAGGGAAAATTCTTAGGAATCCACCTTGATAATAGACTCAAATTTCATACACATATACAACAAATTTCTAAGAAAATTTCCAAGACTGTAGGCATACTATCGAAGATACGGTACTATGCTCCACAGTCAGCCCTCCTGGCCCTATATCACTCTCTTATTTACCCCTATCTCACCTATGGAATTTGTGCATGGGGCTCAACAACAAGTAACCATCTCAGACCACTAATTACCCAACAAAAGGCTGCAGTTAGAATGATAACAAATTCTCACTACAGGCAGCACACTCCACCAATATTCAATACACTAAACCTACTCACCATACAAAACATCCATACTTATTACTGCACCTATTACATACATAGAACACTTAACTCTGATATTAACCCTCCCCTCAAACATCTCCTTGCCAACCTCAACAGAACACATGACCATAACACAAGGCACAGATCACTCTTTGATGTTCCTCGTGTCCATCTCACACTATGCAAAAACTCAATGCACATAAAAGGCCCTAAAATCTGGAATTCATTACCTGTAAATATAAAAGAAACACTACCTGTTTATAAATTCAAGTCTCTTCTCAAAGATCACTTACTCACCCAAAACCAAATAAATACTGAATAACTGAACCTTATAAATTGTATATCTTAAATGTTTCTCACAATTATATCACATAAATGTTAAACCTAAAACCCAATCTAACTTTATTATTTTTTAAATACACTACCTAACAGAATACTCCATTCTACTGAATGTACAACAATGCATGCAACCATATGACCTGTCTTTGTAATACTCACTTGTGCTTTATAGTAATCTGTTTACATTAATGTTTTATCACTGATTTCATCATTGCTTAGTTAATCTTAAGTTAATTTTAAGCCAGCCCGTAATGCTATGCATAGTATAAGTGGCTTTGGCATGCTGCTCTTATCTGAATTTTTTTGTACCTCTGTATGTACCTGGAGTTTACCTGGAGAGAGTTTCGGGGGTCAACGCCCCCGCGGCCCGGTCTGTGACCAGGCCTCCTGGTGGATCAGCGCCTGATCAACCAGGCTGTTGCTGCTGGCTGCACGCAAACCAACGTACGAGCCACAGCCCGGCTGATCAGGAACTGTCTTTAGGTGCTTGTCCAGTGCCAGCTTGAAGACTGCCAGGGGTCTGTTGGTAATCCCCCTTATGTGTGCTGGGAGGCAGTTGAACAGTCTCGGGCCCCTGACACTTATTGTATGGTCTCTTAACGTGCTAGTGACACCCCTGCTTTTCATTGGGGGGATGGTGCATCGTCTGCCAAGTCTTTTGCTTTCGTAGTGAGTGATTTTCGTGTGCAAGTTTGGTACTAGTCCCTCTAGGATTTTCCAGGTGTATATAATCATGTATCTCTCCCTCCTGCGTTCCAGGGAATACAGGTTTAGAAACCTCAAGCGCTCCCAGTAATTGAGGTGTTTTATCTCCGTTATGCGCGCCGTGAAAGTTCTCTGTACATTTTCTAGGTCGGCAATTTCACCTGCCTTGAAAGGTGCTGTTAGAGTGCAGCAATATTCCAGCCTAGATAGAACAAGTGACCTGAAGAGTGTCATCATGGGCTTGGCCTCCCTAGTTTTGAAGGTTCTCATTATCCATCCTGTCATTTTTCTAGCAGATGCGATTGATACAATGTTATGGTCCTTGAAGGTGAGATCCTCCGACATAATCACTCCTAGGTCTTTGACGTTGGTGTTTCGCTCTATTTTGTGGCCAGAATTTGTTTTGTACTCTGATGAAGATTTAATTTCCTCATGTTTACCATATCTGAGTAATTGAAATTTCTCATCGTTGAACTTCATATTGTTTTCTGCAGCCCACTGAAAGATTTGGTTGATGTCCGCCTGGAGCCTTGCAGTGTCTGCAATGGAAGACACTGTCATGCAGATTCGGGTGTCATCTGCAAAGGAAGACACGGTGCTGTGGCTGACATCCTTGTCTATGTCGGATATGAGGATGAGGAACAAGATGGGAGCTAGTACTGTGCCTTGTGGGACAGAGCTTTTCACCGTAGCTGCCTCGGACTTTACTCTGTTGACGACTACTCTCTGTGTTCTGTTAGTGAGGAAATTATAGATCCATCGACCGACTTTTCCTGTTATTCCTTTAGCGCGCATTTTGTGCGCTATTACGCCATGGTCACACTTGTCGAAGGCTTTTGCAAAGTCTGTATATATTACATCTGCATTCTTTTTGTCTTCTAGTGCATTTAGGACCTTGTCGTAGTGATCCAGTAGTTGAGACAGACAGGAGCGACCTGTTCTAAACCCATGTTGCCCTGGGTTGTGTAACTGATGGGTTTCTAGATGGGTGGTGATCTTGCTTCTTAGGACCCTTTCAAAGATTTTTATGATATGGGATGTTAGTGCTATTGGTCTGTAGTTCTTTGCTGTTGCTTTACTGCCCCCTTTGTGGAGTGGGGCTATGTCTGTTGTTTTTAGTAACTGAGGGACGACCCCCGTGTCCATGCTCCCTCTCCATAGGATGGAAAAGGCTCGTGATAGGGGCTTCTTGCAGTTCTTGATGAACACAGAGTTCCATGAGTCTGGCCCTGGGGCAGAGTGCATGGGCATGTCATTTATCGCCTGTTCGAAGTCATTTGGCGTCAGGATAACATCGGATAGGCTTGTGTTAGTCAAATTTTGTGGCTCTCTCATAAAAAATTCATTTTGGTCTTCGACTCTCAGTCTGGTTAGCGGCTTGCTAAAAACTGAGTCATATTGGGACTTGAGTAGCTCACTCATTTCCTTGCTGTCATCTGTGTAGGACCCATCTTGTTTAAGTAGGGGCCCAATACTGGACGTTGTTCTCGATTTTGATTTGGCATAGGAGAAGAAATACTTTGGGTTTCTTTCGATTTCATTTATGGCTTTTAGTTCTTCCCGCGATTCCTGACTCCTAAAGGATTCTTTTAGCTTAAGTTCGATGCTTGCTATTTCTCTGACCAGTGTCTCCCTGCGCATTTCAGATATATTGACCTCTTTTAGCCGCTCTGTTATTCTTTTCCGTCGCCTGTAAAGGGAGCGCCTGTCTCTTTCTATTTTACATCTACTCCTCCTTTTTCTTAGAGGAATAAGCCTTGTGCATACATCGAGTGCCACCGAGTTAATCTGTTCTAGGCATAAGTTTGGGTCTGTGTTGCTTAGTATATCTTCCCAGCTTATATCGGTTAGGACTTGGTTTACTTGGTCCCACTTTATGTTTTTGTTATTGAAGTTGAATTTGGTGAATGCTCCCTCATGACTAGTCTCATTTTGTCGGTCTGGGGCTCCATGCATACATGTCTGAACCTCAATTATGTTGTGATCTGAGTATATTGTTTTTGATATGGTGACATTTCTTATCAGATCATCATTGTTAGTGAAGATGAGGTCTAGTGTATTCTCCAGTCTTGTAGGCTCTATTATTTGCTGGTTTAAATTGAATTTTGTGCAGAGATTTAAAAGCTCGTGTGAGTGTGAGTTTTCATCAGAGCTGCCTCCTGGTGTTATTTCTGCAACAATATTATTTGCTATATTCCTCCATTTTAGGTGCCTTAAGTTGAAATCCCCCAGGAGCAAGATGTTGGGTGCAGGAGCTGGAAGATTTTCCAGACAGTGGTCAATTTTTAACAGCTGTTCCTGGAATTGCTGGGATGTTGCATCCGGAGGCTTGTAGACTACCACAATGACTAGGTTTTGGTTCTCGACCTTTACTGCTAAAACTTCCACTACGTCATTTGAGGCATTAAGCAGTTCTGTGCAAACAAGTGACTCTGCAATGTACAGGCCAACCCCCCCCTTTTGCCTGTTCACTCTGTCACATCTGTATAGGTTGTAACCTGGGATCCATACTTCGTTGTCCAAGTGATCCTTTATGTGGGTCTCAGTGAAAGCCGCGAACATTGCCTTTGCCTCTGCAAGCAGTCCACGGATGAAAGGTATTTTGTTGTTTGTAGCTGGCTTTAGACCCTGTATATTTGCAAAGAAGAATGTTATCGGACTGGTGGTATTGTTGGTACTGGGGGGGGATTTTTTTTCCGGCATTAGTATCTGTATCTGTTGGTTTGGAGTGGAGGCCATCGACTGTGGTTCCACTCCAGGAATGACTGGATTTGGTGTACGATTTCTGCCATTTCCTGCCAGTTTTTTTTCCTTCCTGGCACTAAAAAACCTCTCCCTCTTGAGTGGCTGTGGCTACCCAGGTTTTCCCATGGCCTGGATGTTTTGTATCTTTTTGTCCCCTTTAGATGGTATGCCTGGCAATTTAAGTTATAGCACAGTCTTTCCTGTACTGAAGAGGTACACATTTCAGGGTGAAAAAGCTTACAGGAAGGGAGTTTGCATTTTCCTGTTTTCATATGGGCATGGCATTTTCTAGGGTGGTCATAGTTGCATGTCCCATCTGTTTTTCCAGATTTCCCATGCCAGCAGATACCAAGTGCATAGTATGTGCACAGGCTTGGTTTCCGCTTGCCTTGGGTTTCTGTGACTGTATTCCCTGTTGGTGCATGTTTCCCTGTCTTACTTCTATCCTCCCTAGCACCAACAATGGAGCTCCCACCAGTTGTTTTTGGTAATTTATCCTCACTATTGCTATTGGAGTCCTCTTGTTTGCTATTTCCTGCGGTATTTCTAGTTTGCAATATTGGTTTTATCTTATCTTTGACTACACTTGTTTCCCTACTATGGCTCCTGTCCCCTATGAGGTCATTTATATGTATTCCTTCCTGCGTATAATTCCCGACTACCTGGACAATATCTCCAGCTTCACCATTTCTGTCTCCCAGGACAGTATCTCCAGCTTCACCATTTCTGTCTCCCAGGACAGCACCTCCAGCTTCACCATTACTGTCTCCCAGGACAGTATCTCCAGCTTCACCATTTCTGTCTCCCAGGACAGCACCTCCAGCTTCACCATTTCTGTCTCCCAGTATCAATGAAAACAAGGAGTGGAATGTATGAAAGTTTAGTTATACTAACGCTCTTATGTGTTGGTCCAAGTAGATCGATACGTCGTTGTATGCTCCTCCCTTTTATATGTGGGTCATTTGTGTACTGTTATGAGGATGTGAAGCATGGGTGGTGAATGTTGCAACGAGGAGAAGGTTGGAGGCATTGGAGATGTCATGTCTGATTGCATTGTGTGATGTGAATATAATGTTGAGAATCCGTAGTTCAGAGGTAGGAGAATGCGCAGGATTACCAAAACTATTAATCAGAGGGCTGAGGAGGGCTTATTGAGATTGTTCGGACATGAAGAGAGGTTGGAACAAAATAGAGTGAGTTCGAGAGTATATAAATCTGTAATGGAGGGAAGGCGGGATAGAGGTCAGCCTAGCAAAGGTTGGAGGGAGGCGGGTAAAGGAGCTTTTGGATATGAAGGGCTTGGACTTCCAACAAACATGTGTGAGTGTGTTAGTTAGGGGTGAATGGAAACAAATGGTTTTTAGGACTTGCCGTGCATAGTATCATTTAAGAAGGGATTCAAGGAAACCGGCAGGCCAGACTTGAGTTCTGGTGATTTGAATTACAGTGTCGATGTGCCCGGACGATGTGCCCCAGAGCTTGTCGATGTGCCCGGAGCGCGGCCTGAGTGGGCCCAGCCACTCCAAGAGACAGTGTGCCATTGTTTACAAGCTGTTGCTGTCGGTTTCCACATGTGCCTCCAATACATTTTGGATTATTCCACTATTTCTAGTGCTTGTAACCTTTAAATAAGCCACCATGGGTCCCAAGAAAGTTTCTGGTGCCAACCCAATGTTAAAAAGGGTGAGAATTACGATGGAAATGTACACGTACAATGACACTCTTGTGTCCCATTTTAGCGAAATCCTAAAGGCATGTAAGAAACAGAGCTCTCTGGACAGCTATTTTGTGCAAAAAGGGTCTAGTGACTTTCAAGCTGGTCCTAGTGGCATTAAAAAACCGAGGAGGAAGGTAACCCCACCAAAGGACTTGGTAACTGAAGTCCTTCTGGATGGGGATTCTCTTTCCAAGCAATAGACAATTCTGAATTTCCCTTGCTGCTGGCACATCACTCATCAACAACCCCACAACAAAGGCAAGTGGCATTTAATTGTTGTTTATTTTGCATGTCCCATTCCTTTCCATATAAGGAAATGTATATTTCATATAATTTTTTTTTTCAGACTTTGTGGTGTCAGGAACGGATTAATTCTATTTCCATTATTTCTTATGGGGAAAATTAACTCGACCAACGGCAAGCCCTCTGGAACGGATTAATGCCGTTGGCTCAGGGTCCACTGTATATATATATATATATATATATATATATATATATATATATATATATATATATATATATATATATATATATATATATATATATATATATATATATATATATATATATATATATATATGTCGTGCCGAATATGTAAAACTGGTCAATTAGCAAGAACTCATTTAAAATTAAGTCCTTTCTGAAATTTTCTCTTATACGTTTAAAGATATATTTTTTTCATTAATGTTAATGTAAAAATTTTTAATTTTGCACCAAAAGAATCTTAGAAAACTTACCTAACCTTATTATAACAAGAGCAATTTATTTTAGCCTAACCCAACTAAATATATTTTAAATACGTTTACAATAATTTAATACTAAACAAACACAATCAAATATATTTTTTTCGTTAGGTTCAGAATGATTTTGGCGAAATTATTGCATACACAAATTTTCACTTGTCCTATATGGCAAGATGAGCGTTGCTATTTAAGCCAAGATCGCAAGTTCTGCCTATTCGGCACGACATATATATATATATATATATATATATATATATATATATATATATATATATATATATATATATATATATATATATATATATATATATATATATATATATATATATATATATATATATATAGATGTGGATTTTCGTCTTGGGATGCATATACATTGCAGGATCATTTACAATACCATTTGTAACAGCATTTTTATTTTGGTTTAACAACTTCAATTATTATTAGTAATACAAATGTAGTTCATCACAAAATCACTGAAACGAAACTTTTAAGGAGAAATTATTACTTTGGGAATTTACACCATAATTTTTTTTGAATTTTTGAAAGGACAGAGTATACTAAATTAAATTATACAAAAACATGAAAATTAATGCTTACATTCAACTGCAATATATACATACAAATTGTTATAATTGTGACCCTAATTTTTAAAGAAGTGGACCGGTAAGCCAGTGGAAGGCCTCGATCAGATGACCAAAAGCACCAGCTGCTGGTCATTATATGATTAAGATCCCTGTCACGAAACACTCATCCTGTTTGCTGACAAACTTTACTTAACCTAACCAGCTGAATTATATATAAGAAATGTAATACTTAAAATTAAAAGCTTGGTTGTTTGTGTTACAAAGAAGACGATGTCTATAAAATATAAACATCTCAACAGAATACTAGAAGATCTGCTCTTCTAACATTCAGTCTGTTTCTGTTTTTTTGTAACCAGTAGTCAGTATTCTGGTCCAGTTATCCTTTAAAATTATGATAAATTGTAATAATGCTTTAGCATTACAGCTGCTAGGATACTAACTAACGATGTAAAAATTGAGAAGTTTATTAACAAGGTTGTCTAGGTGGATATAATCAAAGTAATGTTTATTATATAATTAAGGATGTAAGTTCCTACACTTTTCTAAATTATACAGTATTATAGTATTGAAGGCACATTTCATATCTTTCAGACTCTTAAGTACCGTCTGGTTCATTGTCAGAAATTATGTAAATAATACTAGTATATACAAGTATATGTGTGAGAATGTGTGTGCTCAAAGTGGTTCGTTATGTCTCAGTAAGACTCGACCCAACTTAAACAGTGACTGACTAAACGTCCTCAAATAATATATCTTCTTGATCAACCAGGCAATCAAAACAGTTTGCTTGAACAGTAAGATGAACAATTCGCTGAACAACAATAATATAACAAACAGCAGCACAGCGTCAGGAACACAGAGACAAAATAGCGACCTTAATTGGGGACCATCGGCAGATCCTCCATAAAAGGCATAAAATTACTTTAATACTGAATCTAAGTTCAGCATAACCAGATCCCCGACTACGACAGTGCGCAGAGACCAAACAACATAGGTCAGAAGCTGTAGCTTGGTACCTGGATTAACTTAGACTGTCAGTACGACACAGCCTCAATAAAACGTCAAAAATCACTAAGTCTGAGAAATACTCTGTGAACAGAGTTACATAGAGTTACAAGAAGTATGTCTCGACCCACCAGCGAAATTATACTCTACCAAAACAGTTTAGATAATGAACAAACAACCAGAGACGAGAGAGGTCTCTGGAGACAGAGGTGTTGGTCAAGCGGTGGATAAGATAAGATTTCGTTCGGAGTTTTAACCCTGGAGGGTTAGCCACCCAGGATAACCCAAGAAAGTCAGTGCATCATCGAGGACTGTCTAACTCAGGTGCAATCACGTGATGCTCCCGGCAACACCAGGACAGTGTGAGGTGCATCCTGACACTAACAAGCGAGTGGTAGTTAACAAAGTAGTTTGCCAAAGCGGACAGTCACTCACAACTCTCGAAGAGTAAGCACAGTGAAGTGTAAATGTTACATCCTACTTAATGACCTAAGCTAAGTCAAATAATAATATAAAGCAAGATATTTTCATTTCAGATAATGATGAAAATATCTGCAATATAAAATTATATGAAAAGGTAATACACATCAAATATACATAATATACATTGGGCCCCATTCAGGGGGCACAATAGTTGAGTAGGCTGCTCAGGGATACAAAACTATGGTCGGAACCTCACCTTGAGCAGTGACTCGGACTTCATCCAAAGCACATTGTCTGAGAAACTGACTAAAATAGAAGTCCTTCAATCTCATTGGATGGACTTAAGTGTAACTGTGGTCTCTAACTACTGAGAATAACTGTTTTGATAGTAACTGATCTGGTCTAAATGAATGACTGTATTTTGCAATTCATGCCTCAAGTGCTATTTGGTTTGGCATGTAAACCGGAAGCTGCATTATAGCAACTACATAAAATTATATTTAAACATAAACGTGAGCTGCAGATCAAGAGTTATGCAATGTTTATATTTCTATTAAGGGCTTTGGAAACTACTCGTAATAATATCTGACAGTAAAATCGATTCTGACGTCAAATTAGTTTATTTCATACAGATAATTTCAGGGACCTTGAGTGGAGAAGTAATTGGCAGTTCTTCCAACTTTGTATTTTTAATTCGTTAAATAAGTAACCAAAGCAGCTGGAGCTTTTGGTCATCTGACTGAGGCTTTTCACTGTGTTCAGGAGCTGTTACTCATCTTCATGATAAATCATATCAAATGTAAAGAGATAATTCAAGAGGCCGTACAACAGTAACTTAATGCCCTGAAATGGCCCAGAAAATTGCAGTCAAATATTGATAAAATTTGTGCAGACCTTTGAGAGGCATTGTGCTGATACTTTGATGAGATCCGTGTGATATACATCATGAGATCCGTGTGATATACATCATGAGATCCGTGTGATTTACATCGTGAGATCCGTGTGATTTACATCGTGAGATCCGTGTGATTTACATCATGAGATCCGTGTGATATACATCATGAGATCCGTGTGAATAATCAAGACCGTCATGATATTCTCAAAAAATGAACACATGAGATCTCAAACACTGATACGTGTGATTTTCTTTACTTTGAAACACATATAAACTTCTAAAACAATATCACTGATACTTCATCAACACACTTCTCACTGATACTTCTCAAACACTGATACTTCTCAAACACTGATACTTCCAAACACTGATACTTCCCAAAACTGATACTTCTCAAACACTGATACTTGATACTTCAAACACTGATACTTCCCAAACATTGATACTTCCCAAACACTGATACTTCCCAAATACTGATACTTCCTAAGCACTGATACTTCTCAAACACTGATACTTCCCAAACATTGATACTTTTCAAACACTGATACTTCTCAAACACTGATACTTCCCAAACACTGATACTTCTCAAACACTGATACTTCCCAAACACTGATACTTCCCAAACACTTCTCTGATAAACACTGATACTTCTCAAACACTGATACTTCCCAAACACTGATATACTTACTTCCAAACACTGATACTTCCCAAACACTGATACTTCCCAAACACTGATACTTCCCAAACACTGATACTTCCCAAACACTGATACTTCTCAAACACTGATACTTCTCAAACACTGATACTTCTCAAACACTGATACTTACTTCTCAAACACCCAAACACTGATACTTCTCAAACACTGATACTTCTCAAACACTGATACTTCTCAAACACTGATACTTCCCAAACACTGATACTTCCCAAACACTGATACTTCCCAAACACTGATACTTCCCAAACACTGATACTTCCCAAACACTGATACTTCCCAAACACTGATACTTCCCAAACACTGATACTTCCCAAACACTGATACTTCCCAAACACTGATACTTCCCAAACACTGATACTTCCCAAACACTGATACTTCCCAAACACTGATACTTCCCAAACACTGATACTTCCCAAACACTGATACTTCCCAAACACTGATACTTCCCAAACACTGATACTTCTCAAACACTGATACTTCTCAAACAATGATACTTCCCAAACACTGATACTTCTCAAACACTGATACTTCCCAAACACTGATACTTCTCAAACACTGATACCAAACACTGATACTTCCCAAACACTGATACTTCCCAAACACTGACTGATACTTCCCAAACACTGATACTTCCCAAACACTGATACTTCCCAAACACTGATACTTCCCAAACACTGATACTTCCCAAACACTGATACTTCCTCAAACACTGATACTTCTCAAACACTGATACTTCTTCAAACACTGATACTTCCCAAACACTGATACTTCCCAAACACTGATACTTCTCAAACACTGATATCCCAAACACTGATACTTCCCAAACACTGATACTTCCTTCAAACACTGATACTTCTCAACACTAATACTTCCCAAACACTGATATACTTCTTCAAACACTGATACTTCTCAAACATTCCCAAACACTGATACTTCTCAAACACTGATACTTCTCAAACACTGATATCAAACACAATCTGATACTTCTCAAACACTGAACTATGATACTTCCCAAACACTGATACTTCTCAAACTACAGTTCACCTATCAATCAATCTTAACTAGACAATTCTAAGTTAACTTCAGCTAAATTGATATTGTAATTGATGACTTTGTCAGTGACAGGAAAAGTGGGCATAAAACTGTGTTCTCATTCATTTTTTTTTTGTCATATCAATGAAATTAGAATTTGAATAAATGATTATAAAACTACAAATTAATAAGTAAGATTAAGATGTACATTCGTATATCTTTATCCTGCAAACATTTCGACAGTTTCGCTTCCAGTATAAAGCTACACAAATGCTGCAAAAATTAAAAGCATATACGATTTAGGAATCAATGTTCTGACTATTTCATCTTACATGCAGGTGTTCCTCAAGGATCCGCCCTATCTCCTACATTATATATTCTTTACACAAATGATTTACCTGAACCAATCTATCCAAATACACTCACACTATCCCATACAGATGACATTACACAACTCACAAAACATGTAAACATAAGATTCTTAACACGCAGAACACAACGTGAGGTCGACAGGATTACTGCAAGGGAATTACAATGGAGAATTAAAACCAACCCGAACAAATCCAAGATCACCTACTTTAACAGAAGGCGAGAAGTCCCAGTTCCTGTGGAACTCAAAACAAGCACCTCCAGCACACCTATTCCACGCACCACTTCCACAGTTATCCTTTGGGTTACCTTAGACAATAGCTTGACTCTCAAACCATACATCACTGCCAAAACTGCAATGGCTAAGACTGCACTGTTGAGGTTTTATAAGCCAAAAGGAATGCATACTAAGACTAAATTACACCCCTATAAAGCCCTCCTTCGACCTCTTCTTACTTATGCCCCACTTGCTTTGACATTAACTGCCAAAATTAACGCTTTAAAACTCCAACGTATCCAGAACCGAGCATTACGTTGAGTGTTGGGAGGGAGGTGGTACGATTTCGCCACCAGCGAATCTCTTCACGTCACGACTGACACACCAGTTCTGAACGAGTACTGGAAGACACTAAGTGACAAATTGACAGACTTGAGACATACATGACTACTGCACTTCATATTTAGGAGACACTGTCAGGCGTGCTAACAATAACGTAAATCTCTTCTCTCTTTATAACCCCACTCCTCCTCCCCACTACATCTAAGCTATTTGTCATAACTTGCACTATTTTACTTTAACTGTCATTGTCATTGAGCGCGTCCCTGTGCGTTTATGTGGAATAACTTGCGATGGTGATTGCCACATCTTTCAGTAGTCGTAACTTTTTTGCTACGTGCCCAGTCTTGCGATGACATACCCTTGAGAGTAAAACTGTTGCATTTATGTTTCCCTTGATTAGCAGTTGGGTCTAGTCCCGACACTTTTTCTCTTATCTTCAACTTTCCTCTCCCCCATCTATTCTTCTTCCTGTCCCCACTTGCACCTCGCCCATTATGGGTCCTTACCTGTGACTCCTTTATTTATTATTATAAAATTAAAATTCTTAAATTTTACATTGTAGTAGCTCTTGTGTAGCTGCCACTTTCTCACTTAAAGTTTTCTTCACGCAGCTTTCGGAGGTTTCGAACAATTTTGCCTCTTTTTTTAAGGAGTTATCAATATGAGTTATTGATATGATGTGGAGCAATGTAGACATTTGCATATTTTTGCTATTATTTATCATTTTTTTACAATTTTTTTAAAGTGTGAAATTCTTGAGCGATTTCTTTCTCTCTTTTTGGAATTATTTTATGACTTGTTTTGATAACTAAACTAAGATTGTAAGATAATTAACTAACATAGTATTTGATTAATACAATGTTACCAATTAAACTATTCTATGCTACTTATTTATTTCATTATAATTGTTATTTTTCAACTTTTCCTTATTTTTATTTATCACTCAATATGCATAAATATTTCCGGGTATGTTACTGACACCGTTGCCAATATTATTATTATTATTATTATTATTATTATTATTATTATTATAAAAAAAGAAGCGCTAAGCCACAAGGGCTATACAGCACCGTTGCCAGTAAGAATAAAATAAGTGGTACAGCATTGCCAATTTGAAAAATTTGAATCTTAAGAAGGTTACTGTCCTCTTAATGTGAACCAAGAACTAGATCTCAACTCCCTCAAACAGGGTAAGTTTGTGTGGAGTGTCTTGAGCATTTTGCAACCTTAACCCAGTCGTAAACAACGTAGTAATTTTACGCTTACACAGTTTTCATATATCTTTTGTTAAACTCTATGCCAGGATGGATCATTCACCACAAGGAATGGTGAAGTTAGGAAAGAGTTACTATACAATGGAGTACTACCTACCAACCTTCCCGAAATGTGAATGAAAAAGCTTATCAGACAAAATGGATCTATCTTTAACAAGCCATCGGTTTATTATTTTCCTGAAGAGGCAAATATAGATGGAAGTTGACTTTTACAAATATACGACAACTTCACATATTAGAAATAAAACCTGGAAGATGTTTTAATCCTTTCAGAAAATTATTAAGTCAAGTGTTCTTTCTATTTTATTTTCAGATTTGTGAACTTCTGATAATTTGTTCAAACCACTACATTGTTACTTTTATTCATCAATAAATCAATCTTTCATCACCAGTCATTAACTGTGACTGCTGAGCCTTACACTCGTTCACAAAATTTTAAAATAATCGTAAACAGCATGATCAGAAGTTATCGTTTTTTCTTAAGTGACTCAAGATATTCCAGGATCCCGCACACTGATAAAGCTTTTCCATGAAAGTCATCATCTGGTCTGGGAACCCATTTTCCTGACTCTTTGATTGCTGCTCGACTATAGACTGACATAACTCGATCAAACAGAGATTTTTTGTTACACTCTGTAGGTGCGTTTTTCTCGTCTTTGAATAGTTGTTTAAGGATTCTTTCTTCCAGACCTTCAATACCAACCGACCAAGTATTCCATGACTGTGTGTATCTCTTTGTATTGAATCTTGGAGCAAACCAAAGTTGCAAGGTAATTTTTCTAAGAAGGCGGCAAGCTAACCAAACTTTTCTGTCATCTGGTGTAAGATGTTTGAAGTATTTGGTTTCTTCTTGGTACTTACGTAATATCCAATCATCATAAATATTGGTAATGAATACAGACTCTTCTCTGTCATTAATGGAATGTTTAGCTTTCAGTGTTGGCACGATGTAAGAAGTCAGCAGACAGAAATATTGATGGTTCCAAACCCAGCGTATGTACACACCTTTATGTGTGTGAAGGAGAAATGGTGGTGCAATTGATATATCAGATTTATCTGATGATTTGCTTACATAATTCTTAATTGCTTTCTTTGTATGTTTAGCAAATTCTTCTCTGAATGTAGATCCTTCCAGTGTAAGATCCTTTGAGAATATAGAGACTTCTCCATGTGATCCAGAACTTTTGCACATGATGTCCTGCTCCGGAGATACTTCATACATAAAGTCAACATAGTTGACGTGAAATATCTCATTTCCTTCCACAAGAGGTCCAGTGAGAACGGTTTTACCTTTGAACTTCTTGTCTTCAATACTTTCAACTAGTTTGTCTGTTTCTATCTTTATTTTATCGCTTATCTCGTTAGCTTTCTTTACATTACACACGTTATTATCTGCAGCAGCAATCAAGTCATCTGGTTTGGTTATTTTTAGATAATTTCCTTTAATGTACAGAAGTTCATGTGCTCGTTTTCCATCTTCAGTTTCATTTTTGACATGAAGTGCCTCTTCACGAGTCATCAAGGGCATCTGACAATTAGAGCAGAATTCTTCATATTTTCTCATTAATTCTGCAGCTGTTAGTTGAATGTTACACTTCATTTCCTTTTGATCATCATTCATTCTTGCTAAAATATATTGGTAACATTCTTTGTGTCCTCCAATGGCAGCAAGATGAGCAGCAGAGTATTTCCCAAGAGTAACTTTATCTAGTTTAGGATTTCGATACAAAAGATACTCGATCATATTTAAGCGTCCATACATAGAGGCGACGTGCAACATCGTACAGTCAGAAAATGACTCTACTACACTATTTATATCCATGTCTTTAAAAATTTTCTCGCAGAGTATGAAAAGTATGTAAACAAGGTCATGTTTAGCTAAAAGATATAAGAAAAAGTCATCTGGACGCTCCAGGGTAATGTCTTGAGATTTCAAGTCTTCGTTTGGCTTCACTTTACTGAGTTGTTCAATGTACTTCTTAAGAATATTTGTTTCATCTTCGTTGAGTTTCGTGCGGTCATGTTTTCCTGAACAAATATCCTTAAGTACTTTTCTTTCA
Organism: Cherax quadricarinatus; assembly: GCF_038502225.1. NCBI lineage: Eukaryota > Metazoa > Arthropoda > Malacostraca > Decapoda > Parastacidae > Cherax > Cherax quadricarinatus. Next base: position 19,948 of record NW_027199940.1, read on the forward strand.
TTCACCCAATATTCTTGCAGTAAATCTGAAGGCAAAATTGCTGAAGGTGGCAAAGAAAAGGTAAATGGAACCATATTCATGTCTCTACACAGAGTGACTTGTGTATCAAAGTGATTTCCAAGGAATGCCAACTTGAAAGGATTTTCTTCATATTGTAATGGGTGAATACAAACATCTTCTAAGCCCAGTAGAACACAAGTGAGGGAGAGGCCATGACTTGCTGCAGTACACAGTAAATCTCTCGCTTTTTTACTTCGTTCGTCATAGTTATTACTTTCCAGTATGAATTTTGAAAAACTTCCAAAGATTTCAAAACTTTTTTGATAAGATTCCATAACCTGAAAAAGTTCCTCCTCCTCTTTTCCTGAGGTTCTGGAGTCTTTTAATATTTGCATCTCCATCTGTATCTTCTCACTGTATGCCTGGTGAAAAATAAAAATACATAAATATTAATACCTTCAATTTACATTAAAACAAGTTATAATTGGAGCAAGAATTGTACTAAATACAAATGAAATAGAATAAATAATACTTAGATGTCGTGACTTCGTTAACTGACAAAAACTTTTCGCTGACATAGATGGTTTTATTCAACTGGTGCAGAATACTGATATTGAAAAAGAAAGGTGAGGAGCGTGGGAAAATTTTGCTGCTAGAGAACACTAGAGAGAATATATATACAGATACATTATGTTGTCTACCTGATGTCTGGATAAAGTTGTAAATACTTCCAAAATCTGAGACTTAATTAACACGAAGTAATCCACATTCTGCATTAAAGTGTTAAAAATGCTGATAAGAACAGATTTCATTCATCGTCTATTTTTCTTTCGTTCTTTGACAATGTACTATTTGTGTATTTTGTCAAGAGATTGTCTCGATTAACAACAAAAACTATCAATAATTCATGTTGATGTTCTATGCTCCAAGTAGCAATAACCCGTAAATTAGTCTATTACATTTCCTACAATAATGTGGTAATGTTTGGCTCATGTTAAACTCATGATGGAAGTGAAAGTAACAGCCTAATGACCAGATAATGACCAGATAATGACCAGATTATGACCAGATAATGACCAGATAATGACCAGATAATGACCAGATAATGGCCAGATAATGACCAGATAATGACCAGATAATGACCAGATAATGACCAGATAATGACCAGATAATGACCAGATAATGACCAGATAATGACCAGATAATGATCAGATAATGACCAGATAATGACCAGATAATGATAAGATAATGACCAGATAATGATCAGATAATGACCAGATAATGACCAGATAATGACCAGATAATGACCAGATAATGACCAGATAATAACCAGATAATGACCAGATAATGACCAGATAATGACCAGAAAATGACCAGATAATGACCTGATAATGGCCAGATAATGGCCAGATAATGACCAGATAATAACCAGATAATGACCAGATAATGATCAGATAATGACCAGATAATGACCAGATAATGACCAGATAATGACCAGATAATGACCAGATAATGACCAGATAATGACTAGATAATGACCAGATAATGACCAGATAATGACCAGATAATGACCAGATAATGACCAGATAATGGCCAGATAATGACCAGATAATGACCAGATAATGATCAGATAATGACCAGATAATGACCAGATAATGACCAGATAATGACCAGATAATGACCAAATAATAACCAAATAATGACCAGATAAAAACCAGATAATGACCAGATAATGACCAGATAATGACCAGATAATGACCAGATAATGACCAGATAATAACCAGATAATGACCAGATAATGACCAGATAATGACCAGAAAATGACCAGATAATGACCAGATAATGGCCAGATAATGGCCAGATAATGACCAGATAATAACCAGATAATGACCAGATAATGATCAGATAATGACCAGATAATGACCAGATAATGACCAGATAATGACCAGATAATGACCAGATAATGACCAGATAATGACCAGATAATGACCAGATAATGACCAGATAATGACCAGATAATGACCAGATAATGACCAGATAATGGCCAGATAATGACCAGATAATGACCAGATAATGACCAGATAATGACCAGATAATGACCAGATAATGACCAGATAATGACCAGATAATGACCAAATAATAACCAAATAATGACCAGATAAAAACCAGATAATGACCAGATAATGACCAGATAATGGCGAAACGTTTCCTGAATAAAGATTCCCATATGTTGCATAAGTGTCTCAATCTTCAACTTGTCGGTTTTTCAAACCATTCATCACAACTGTCAGACACTGCAGCATCATGGGATCTTGTTACAAAGAATTCTTCAACACTTGTTCAACCTTTGGACGAAGACCTACTTCGACTAGTGGATGGTACCACTATGACCCCGCCTCCGCCTGCTTCACCTCACCTCACTACAGTATACAAGCCACGTCCACGGCCCTATGCTGTACATTCTACAAGATTGATGGACTGAACACATCGACTCCAGGCCTTCCTCTTTGTTTTGGACTGATGAAGCCACTGTGTGGCGAAACGTTTCCTGAATAAAGATTCCCATATGCTGCATAAGTGTCTCAATCTTCAACTTGTCGGTTTTTCAAACCATTCATCACAATATCAGATCTGTCCAGGGCCTTACTTACTCCTGCCCAACTACAAGAACCAAAGGCCATTTTTTTATTATATTTAAATTTTAAAATCCTCAAGTCATTATTCTAATTTTTCCTAGTCGTTTATTTGTTTTTCCATTAGTTTTTTGTTCAAATGGAAGGCGTTCCACTGACAGCTTTAAACCACAGGACCACCGAACCCTACAAGAATGGTGAAGCCAGCACACAGCTAGCTGTTGGGCCGCCGTCCGAGGGCATACGGAGGTGTTGGAGCTTCTAAGCTAATTTCATTCTCATCCCTGTTTGGTGTACTAGCCACACGAGCAGCATTTATGTATTATTGTAACCACGAACGTGTGGTATTGATCAATAACAAAACTGCGCCAGCCAAGGATTCGAACCCATGTTGTACTGGCCTGCCTCGTGGTAAGTGAGAACCACATGATGCTTTAAACCACTGGACCACCTAACCCTACAAAAATGGTGCAACCAGCAATCAGCTAGCTGTCGGGTCACCTCCGAGGGCATACGGAAGTGTGGGAGCTTCTAACCGAATTTCATTCTCATCCCTGTTTGGTGTACTAGCCTCACGAGCAGCATTTATATATTTTTGTAACCACGAACGAGTGGTATTGATCAATAACCACACTGCGCTACCCAAGGCCTGCCTTTGTCAGCATAGTTGCTGATCCCCCTTACATGTGTTGTATAGCTTATCTGAGTATCATAGTACCATCCATATGTTTTATATATGTGATCCCTTACTAGGCCTAGTGACTGTGTGACGTCATGTGATGCGCATGTGTGCGAGAGTACCTCTGTAACTTCCTCAGTCCACACTTAGACCTACCAGGCAGCTACAGCCAGGCTGGGCCTCCCTTACCACAGTCTTACAATATATAGTGTTACCATCCAACAAGTGTGTATATCTTCAACCCTCGTTATCTCCTTTTCGAACCCTACGACAGCCCAGTCCAGCCAGCCTTACACCATCCAGCCTTGGCTGCCAAGCCAGCTTTCCATCCCTGCTGTGCTCATTGTTACAAGTTATCAAGCCAATCTGTGTGAAGGGTTAAGCCAAGCCAGCCAGCAACTAACCCAGGTGACTAACCCAGTACTCAAGCAAGCCATGTGGGTATAGTCTTCATCGCTTTGTGCTTTAAGTTCTAGCTGTTCTGAGTGCTTTTACCATCCCTGTGATGTTGTGGTATTTTGTGGGTTTGTTTTTTTAAGCCAACCCGGCTTAGAATATTTTCGTGCCTAGTGCGGGTGTCCCCAGTGTGGCTTATGCCGTTCATCCCATAGGCCCAGTCACCACGCGGTGTCTCACCACCGCGCTGCCTCAACCACCCACCTCACCCACTACCACTGTTTTTGTACCCTTATTACGGCTTCTAGCATCATATTTTTAAGGACCACATAGGGGGTCAAGAGCCAAGTGTGTTCCTTCGTCAGATGCGCCATTGTAAAAGCCTCCTGTGTGCATTCATTGTCGATTTAAGCGCAAATTCTTCGATCATGTGTGGAGAGTAGTCAGTGAACGCAGCCAACCACGAGTCTCCACCACTACCTTTCTCCACCATTCACCTCATTCTACAACGTCGCTAAAGTGTTAATGAATAATATTTTTTTAGAGACATTTGTGAGTGTTGAGACAATTTTCTTGACTGATTTCTTAGTGACATTCAGTAACTCTTGATTAGACTCAGTTTTCATTATATACTGCATGCAATATTAATTTTTTCCCCTCTTTCTTCAGTGTTAATTTTCGTGCTTTATTTTATGTCTGTTGTGTTGTGCTTCTTTTTTTTATATATACTTGAAGTACTTTAGTGTTTTTCCTTGTTGTGTGCAATATATAAGCAGTATAAATTGTGTTTACACTTCACAATTATCTTGTGTTCACAGTATTGCAGTGAAGTAATTCAATAATTTATTACCTTGTATTCTGCATCACAACTCAGTGTTGTCTGTTATATTTTTTCTCCCAGCATTTGTGTATTCTTGCTGTTTTTGTTTTCATTCATTTGCCATTTTATTTTTTTTCTCTGTGTGTTGAACATTCTTGTGTTAATTCTTTTCATTTAGCCAGTGTCTAATTTGTCTTATCTCCACAGACAATAGCGCCATTATTTTGTTGAAGCAAGACAATTAAATTCCAAAATTTTCATACCTCAAGTTTCATTGCAAGAAAATTATAGTATTGTGTTTATATTGATGTGTTATGTTCTGCATCACTATAAATGTTCAAACCTTTTTGTTCTGTGTTTTTGCACCTATTATTTTTATATTTCATTGAACAAATTCACTCTTAGTGCAATTTTTAAGTCTTCTTTAAAAAGTAAATCATTTTTTTGCTTGTTCAGTAAGTGTTGCTTAAGCTGTAATTAAGAGTTAAAGTGTTCAATCAGCTCATTCCTTGATAATATTTTTTTTTCTTTTTATAAACTGTATTTTCTTGTGTGTGTAATTTTTTTTATTGCAATATTGATTCATTTTGCCATAATTCTTGTGTAGACATTGTGCTGCCATTAATTTTTTTTTCTTTCAGAAATTTTTATGTAGTGTTGTGCAGTATTTTTGATTAGAAATTGTTATTTGCAATATTGCTACAGTTAATTTCAGTGCGATATTCTGTGATTTCAGTTTTACATTTTCTGTGTATAATATTTTGTTCCTTGTGTGTCACTTAATATTTTTTAGTTAGAATTGCTTTCCCAGTTTGTTTTAATTTTGCACTAGCTTTATTGAGCCCATTTTAAAATTTTTATTGATTTACCATTTTATTGTTGAATTTCCTTATTGCACTGAGAGTAAAGACAACTCACTGTGCTATTAATTCAATTAAAGTAAATTTTAGTAAATTTGATTTGAGTAAAGTAAAATTTCTCTTGATTTTCAAAGTGTTGCTTATCCAGTTGAGTAATTTTTTTTATTTTCATGTGAGTTCTCCTTGCTTACAATGTGACTTAACTTTTTTTATTTACTTATGCAGAATAGTTAAGTAATTTCTTTCCATTTAAGTTTACTGTGTTGTGTGTTCCTCAGTTATATTTTCTTTATTTCTCTAAATTCTTGTTTTACATTTTGCAAACATGTCTCAAGTCTTCTCGAGCGATGCCTCAGCACATTCTGCTAGTCCAATCATTAATGCATCAGTCCCAAATTCGAGTAATTCTTTATCAAACAATAGACACACTCAGACTTCAAGCCTTCGCAATTTTAGTCGTGACCCTTATGACACTATGCCGTTGTTCATTGGTAACCCAGACAACTTGGAAGGATGGTTTACTGCTGTTCGTGCTAGAGCAAGTGCCTCAGTAGATGGTCCTCCATCAGAGAGTTGCCTAATTAGTATTGGAAAGGAGAGTTTAGCTCGTTCACCAGCTGCCTCGCATGTCTTCAACTTGATCCGTATGAAGGACTTTCAGGATGTAACCAAGTTGCAAGATTATGAGCAATTAATCCGTAACTGCCTTGAACCAGTACGAGAAACTGATCCTTTTGTTGTTCTTAAAAAATTAGTGTGTACAGCTCTGAGGCCAGAGGAATCCTTAGATGAGTTTGCTCTTTGTTTAAATAACCTCATGACCTCATTCGTTAAGGCAGGTCAAAGTTCCAAGTACCTTAAAGACGATGAT
>NW_027199941.1:0-26204 GCF_038502225.1 Cherax quadricarinatus
ATCACCATCAACTGAAAATATATCTTGTACACACATAAATCTAAGACAACGACCATCAACAAACGCCCATATTCACTTACCTCAAAAACCACTAATACCACAGAAAACACTCATTTTTTATAAACATTCACACAAAAAATCATATTTGTCAGTATCTAAGCGCACTCACCTCACTACCACCAACACACGATGTCACACCTCACAGGACCGGCGAGGTCACCTCCACTGACGTCACACTTCCATCTGTGTTTACTTGGTGGTCACATCACACCCAACCCACCTCGTTTCAACCTGTTGTACCCACATTATCTAAGAACACTATAACCAAGACGATTACCAGATTTTATGACCCCACCGCTAATATCACAGAAAATACTCATTTTTATAATCATTCACACAAAAATCACGACCACCAATTCCATATCATGTTTACCATCATCTATCAACACTCATCACCAAGATCACCAAAAATCTAAGATCATGCATCTCAAAACTACTATGATCACTGAAAACACTTATTTTTTAAACATTCGCACAAAAATAAGACATACACAAAAAATACCACGACACTTCCACCAACATCCATAACATAACATGAACACTATAACATATCACCATCACCAAAAAAAAAAAAAAAAAAAAAAATACACACACCCACAACTTATGCATTTCAATCACAAATTTAAGACATGAGACATACACACCAAATCTAAGACATTCACCTCCAACTAAGACATACACATCATAACTAAAACATACACCAAAACCTATACTTGACATATTAACAATAAATATAAGACATAAGCACAAAAAAAAAAATTACCATGTCATGAGACATTACCAGAACTAAGTCACACACCTCCAACTAATACACAATCACTTTACTAAGTTCATGTTAACTATTCATCAACTAAAAATATTAATACAATTTACCCACCAAATTTGTTATATCAAAAAATAAAACTGTTTTACACATTTTTTCTCAAACTAAATGTTCATACCACATTTATCATTTCTCACCTATGCTACATATTATATTTCTCATCCACATCATCCCTAAAACATCCTTCCTTATTCATCCGTATATCACCTAGAGATGTTTTAACCCCGACGACCCATCACGACGTAGGAGCCAGAGCAACCATCACCACTCCAACACCACCTACTACACTCTGGCTCCTAGTATGCTTCAAGCGTGGTGTTAAACGCAAGATTAAGCTCAGTCCGGTCAGGGAAGTCAACCCACCTGCTCTCACCTCGGTGAAACCTCAGAAAACCTCAGATTTGTCAAAATTCATGCACATAAGAGTGAGTGCGAGAAATATAGAATATGTGAAATCAATTGCGGTATTATTGCAAAGAAATCCTTTGGTGAGTCGGGATGAGATGATGACCTTCTTACCCCCATTACTGGACGTAATATTATTGAAATATTAAATGTTTTATCAGAAAACAATGTGAAATCAGCGAGAAGAATCGATTCTGATTACTTAACAGAAATAAAGCATTTATTAAATATATCAGGTATACATTTTGATTTTGTGAGGAATACAAAAGTGAGAAGACAATTATTACATAAAGGAGGTGGTGTATGGAGAGAGGAATCATCGTGGATAACATATTAGGTGAGTATATAAACTCTGTGATGATATGTTTTTACTCAGTGTGTGTTATAAGAGTGTGGAGATGGCTGAACGTCTTCTATACGTCTGTAGTGATTCCAGTCTTGATTTATTTCCCGCCAATACACCTTCGGCATTCATTAATAAATTATATGATCCCATTATATTAGATAATAAAATTTATTATGAGGTTGCTCTGAAAAATATAATTTACCCCAAGACACATTATATACCGCAAAAGAATTTGAAGATATGTATTAAATATGAGAAATCTACATTAAATAAATATTATTATTTATTATTATCACACTGGCCGATTCCCACCAAGGCAGGGTGGCCCGAAAAAGAAAAACTTTCACCATCATTCACTCCATCACTGTCTTGCCAGAAGGGTGCTTTACACTACAGTTTTTAAACTGCAACATTAACACCCCTCCTTCAGAGTGCAGGCACTGTACTTCCCATCTCCAGGACTCAAGTCCGGCCTGCCGGTTTCCCTGAACCCCTTCATAAATGTTACTTTGCTCACACTCCAACAGCACGTCAAGTATTAAAAACCATTTGTCTCCATTCACTCCTATCAAACACGCTCATGCATACCTGCTGGAAGTCCAAGCCCCTCGCACACAAAACCTCCTTTACCCCCTCTCTCCAACCTTTCCTAGGCCGACCCCTACCCCGCCTTCCTTCCACTACAGACTGATACACTCTTGAAGTCATTCTGTTTCGCTCCATTCTCTCTACATGTCCGAACCACCTCAACAACCCTTCCTCAGCCCTCTGGACAACAGTTTTGGTAATCCCGCACCTCCTCCTAACTTCCAAACTACGAATTCTCTGCATTATATTCACACCACACATTGCCCTCAGACATGACATCTCCACTGCCTCCAGCCTTCTCCTCGCTGCAACATTCATCACCCATGCTTCACACCCATATAAGAGCGTTGGTAAAACTATACTCTCATACATTCCCCTCTTTGCCTCCAAGGACAAAGTTCTTTGTCTCCACAGACTCCTAAGTGCACCACTCACTCTTTTTCCCTCATCAATTCTATGATTCACCTCATCTTTCATAGACCCATCCGCTGACACGTCCACTCCCAAATATCTGAATACATTCACCTCCTCCATACTCTCTCCCTCCAATCTGATATTCAATCTTTCATCACCTAATCTTTTTGTTATCCTCATAACCTTACTCTTTCCTGTATTCACCTTTAATTTTCTTCTTTTGCACACCCTACCAAATTCATCCACCAATCTCTGCAACTTCTCTTCAGAATCTCCCAAGAGCACAGTGTCATCAGCAAAGAGCAGCTGTGACAACTCCCACTTTGTGTGTGATTCTTTATCTTTTAACTCCACGCCTCTTGTCAAGACCCTCGCATTTACTTCTCTTACAACCCCATCTATAAATATATTAAACAACCACGGTGACATCACACATCCTTGTCTAAGGCCTACTTTTACTGGGAAATAATTTCCCTCTTTCCTACATACTCTAACTTGAGCCTCACTATCCTCGTAAAAACTCTTCACTGCTTTCAGTAACCTACCTCCTACACCATACACTTGCAACATCTGCCACATTGCCCCCCTATCCACCCTGTCATATGCCTTTTCCAAATCCATAAATGCCACAAAGACCTCTTTAGCCTTATCTAAATACTGTTCACTTATATGTTTCACTGTAAACACCTGGTCCACACACCCCCTACCTTTCCTAAAGCCTCCTTGTTCATCTGCTATCCTATTCTCCGTCTTACTCTTAATTCTTTCAATAATAACTCTACCATACACTTTACCAGGTATACTCAGCAGACTTATCCCCCTATAATTTTTGCACTCTCTTTTATCCCCTTTGCCTTTATACAAAGGAACTATGCATGCTCTCTGCCAATCCCTAGGTACCTTACCCTCTTCCATACATTTATTAAATAATTGCACCAACCACTCCAAAACTATATCCCCACCTGCTTTTAACATTTCTATCTTTATCCCATCAATCCCGGCTGCCTTACCCCCTTTCATTTTACCTACTGCCTCACGAACTTCCCCCACACTCACAACTGGCTCTTCCTCACTCCTACAAGATGTTATTCCTCCTTGCCCTATACACGAAATCACAGCTTCCCTATCTTCATCAACATTTAACAATTCCTCAAAATATTCCCTCCATCTTCCCAATACCTCTAACTCTCCATTTAATAACTCTCCTCTCCTATTTTTAACTGACAAATCCATTTGTTCTCTAGGCTTTCTTAACTTGTTAATCTCACTCCAAAACTTTTTCTTATTTTCAACAAAATTTGTTGATAACATCTCACCCACTCTCTCATTTGCTCTCTTTTTACATTGCTTCACCACTCTCTTAACCTCTCTCTTTTTCTCCATATACTCTTCCCTCCTTGCATCACTTCTACTTTGTAAAAACTTCTCATATGCTAACTTTTTCTCCCTTACTACTCTCTTTACATCATCATTCCACCAATCGCTCCTCTTCCCTCCCGCACCCACTTTCCTGTAACCACAAACTTCTGCTGAACACTCTAACACTACATTTTTAAACCTACCCCATACCTCTTCGACCCCATTGCCTATGTTCTCATTAGCCCATCTATCCTCCAATAGCTGTTTATATCTTACCCTAACTGCCTCCTCTTTTAGTTTATAAACCTTCACCTCTCTCTTCCCTGATGCTTCTATTCTCCTTGTATCCCATCTACCTTTTACTCTCAGTGTAGCTACAACTAGAAAGTGATCTGATATATCTGTGGCCCCTCTATAAACATAATAAATATATGCATAAAATTGATATGAGCAAAATTATTGGAGGTGATATGGCAAGGATTTTAGAGGCAATAAATGAGGATATTAATGTAAATCTGCTAATAGCAGTTAAAAAGATAACGGGTATTATCATCCCCAAAAACTCAATTGTGTTCACATATCATCCAGGAATAAACAGAGTGGTTATTAACTTGAAAAAAAAAATTATACTACCTTCTGATATTACTAGCGGTTATGTGGGGTTGGAATTTGATAAAGAAGGAAGCGATATGTTAGGGTTCTCAGGTAATGAAATTTTGTATGTCTTTACCAATAAAAAAGAGATTATTTTTAACGAGTCTGGTGTGAAGGCGGTAAACCCACCCGATTCTGAATCAGGTATTAATTATATGTTAATATATAGTGATTTGATTGATCCCATTAATTTTGGCGATCAGTTGGTATCTCTTTTGGGAGTAGTTGATATTAATACATTAAGATCTAATTATGACCCCACAATGTACAAACCACTTAATAAAAAGATAATTGATCAAGTGAGTATTAAGCTCGCTGATCAGAAAGGAAGGTTAATTCAATATAATGACAAGTGTTCTACTGTATGTGTACTACATTTAAGACCTATAAAACGAGAGTGAATGATCAAGTTGAGTTAATATTGAACGAACCGTCAAGATGAGAACCAGTTTCTCTCCTCCTTCAGTGGAATCATTCCTGAAACTCTTTGATACTTCGAGGGTGAAAGGGGGAGGTTTAGATGATATCATATTATATAAAGCTAGAGGGAGGGGCGGAGGATTATTGTCATTTCTCGGTGGGATGGCCAGAAAAGCAATACCATTCTTATTGAATACCTTTGCTCCGGGAGTATTACAATACGGACAAAATGTGTTGAACGATGTTAATAATGGTATTGCATTGAAAAATTCTGCGAGAAATAGAGGTGTAGAATCATTGAAGGTGTCGGACAGAAGTTATTATCCGGAGGAAGTAGAAAGATTGGTTTGAAACGATTGAAATTTAATAATAAAAGAAAGTGGAATATTTAATTAATTTTAGTTTATTGTTAACTATCATATTGTTAGTATGTCGGCTGGTGCTCTATACGTTACACCAGGGGGGCTCAACGCCCCCGTTCCCAGTTATTCTCATTCCATAACTGATGGATTCCCAAAATTACCAGGACACGCCATTATTGAATCCTCAATAGCAGCTAGACGCACCTGTGAAGTATTACCAGTAAATCAGGGATCTGATAAATTTCTCGAATTTAGAATACAAAGTTCAGAAGGACATTTTTTAGATTTAACGAGTCTGGCCTTGGAAATGAACATAAATATAACAAAGGAGGATGGGAGTGCACTGGGAGACGGAGATAAGGCGATATTTGTGAATTCTATAAGTCAGACAATATTCAAATCTGTGTGTTTGTATCTCAATGAACAACTTATAGAATCGAATCCATTTTATTCATATACGGGTTATATTAAACTGCTTAAGCATTTATCCCCATCAAAATTAGATACATTGGGAAGAATAGCATTCTTTCGTAATAATGAGACAACAAGTAGTACTATTACAACTGCTGATTTGTGTAAGAATGGTATGTAATACCGACAAGATGAAATTAAGACGCATGTGCAACATCTGGGTATCTTTATTGTAGACGTTTCGCCATCCAGTGGCTTTATCAATACAAATTCTAGGACATAACTTGAAGACAGTAGAACTATGTACAGAAGATGAGGTAATCAGTCCCTCAACCTAGGAGTAGGTGCGAAGAGCACCATAGTCGTGGAGATTCTGAAGCAGAAGAAAGGAGCCTGGCGCTTATATAGTAACGTCAGGTGTAGCATACGAGGGCAGAGTCACTGGTAGGCGGGATTCCCCAGTGGAAGTAGGTCCTTCCCAAAGAGATGGGTTAGTTGTAGTAGTAGTTGTCGTAGCCGTGAAGGTTATGTACATGTCCTCAGAATCAAGATTCCATGATGTTGCAGTGTCTGACAAGTTGTGTAAGAATGGTATATAATACCTGACGTTACTATATAAGCGCCAGGCTCCTTTCTTCTGCTTCAGAATCTCCACGACTATGGTGCTCTTCGCACCTACTCCTAGGTTGAGGGACTGATTACCTCATCTTCTGTACATAGTTCTACTGTCTTCAAGTTATGTCCTAGAATTTGTATTGATAAAGCCACTGGATGGCGAAACGTCTACAATAAAGATACCCAGATGTTGCACATGTGTCTTAATTTCAACTGCTGATTTCGAAGCTATTAAGAAAGACGAAGGTAAATTATCGAAAGAAGTGAATACTTGTTTCCCTTTGATGCTGGATGTGAGTAGTTTTCACGAATATATCCTGGATAGTGTCGAATGTCGATTGAGACTTGAATTGCATTCACCCGCATGGGCAATTATGACTCCATTAAGCGGAAAAACATATAAATGTAATATTAATTCCATTAAATTATGGATCGATAAAGTTATTCCGTATACTAATGCATTAATTGCATTGAATTCAAGCATGAGGGTAAACCCGCAGGGGTGTGAATATCTGTTCAAGAAGACATTATTTAAATCATATATTCTGGCTTCTAATCAAACACAATTGATCGCAGATAATCCTTGGGGACAAGTCATACCCGATAAGATATTTATTATAATAGTTGATATGAAGACATATGATGGAGGATATAATTTTAATCCATTATATTTTCAACATGAAGATTTGAATCATTTCGGGGTTACAATTAATTCAGAAATGATTCTTAATATTGACTGTAAGTTTCCTACACATGCGAGTAGGTTATATTACGCTACCTTGAAATCTCTGGGTTTGGAGACTGATCATCTGATTACATATAAGAGTTTTCTCCAAGGCAGAACTATATTAGGTGTTGACCTGAGAAGTGAACAGGTCAAGAATGCTATATCTGTCGAGAAGAATGGTAATTTGAGAATAGATATGACATTTGGTAAACCGAAAGATGAGAATAGAATTTGTCTGATGTTTGGTGAAACTAATGTGATTTTAAATATAAATGAAAATAGAACAGTGATAGTGCATACGCGAGTATAGACCATGAATTGTGAAGAAATAAATATTGCCTTGAAACATCATACGGGAAGATATGCCTCGTATTTGGGATGTTTTGCCGCAAATAATATAAATGAAGTTATTATGAGGATAAAAGATAAGCCGGTAATTTTCATCATTAATATATTGAAGGATCAAGATGAAAATATTGGTCATTGGATTACTATATATGTGAACAAACACATATTATTATATTTAGATAGTTTCGGGGTGGATTTAAAACATTATACAAATATATATGAGAAAATTATATACAAGAGAAATTTCATGTACGGTATTAATCAGAGGATTCAACATGAAAAATCATTGTTGTGCGTCTTATATGCTATATATTTTGTGTATAAGTTAACAAATTATAGCGTAAAGAAAATTATACCATATTTGTTTAAAGATTTTGGTAGAAATAAATTAAAGAATGATCAATTTATATTGAAATATGCATATGAGCATTTCAATATACCCTCATGTTCAAGTGTATTTGCTAATAATTCAACCTGGAATTATGAAAATCTGTGTAAAATATTGGAATTATCGTACGGCGGGTAGAGCCTGAGACGTTTAGAGGCGGAGCAAAGGTCACAACTCCGGTATAAATGACCGTGCTGGGTCACTGTTTGGATCTACTGTAATTCAAGAACAAGTAGGGTCAAGGATGAATCCAATTCAGTATCCCGTTGGAGGTGTCTGCGAGGAGGAGGGAAGACAGTATCCCTGTGTATGTTGGATTAATCAACTTCATCCTCCTGCGGTAAATGGTAAGTGATTTTTGTCCATTAACCAAGTGAATCTTGTTGTAATAGTGGAAAAATCTTTTTCTTTTACACATAAATGATTTTTAGAAGTGTATGTATTAACCAGTAAAAACTTTTATACTTTAATGCAATTAAAGGTACACCTTATTCTTCTAATCGGGAATTTTTTTTTTCTTTGCCAGATGTGAATATAATGCGGATGTTGGAACTTATTCGCGCAAATCAAATCCGACAGGAGCAAATGATTTGCGAGTTGATGGGTTTGTTAGGAGCGAGATCCACCCAGCCTCCTACCCACCCGTATGGAGATGCTGCTGCTGCCCCTCCTACCATCGCGTCTTCTCCCCGACCTCATGTGGATGTTGAGAATATGCCTCCTACTCACAGAGTTGATGTTAACGCTTTTATCCAGGATATTGTAACTCCTACCCACGCCGAGATCGCACCTTCTCCCCAGTCTCATGTGGGTGCCGCTACGTGTAGCACTAATAATATGAATGAAGAGATTAATATGAGAGGAGAATGTGCCAGTAGTTGTTATTGTGATAAATGTGTATGGAGTGAGATGGAATATTTCATGACAAATTCCCAACCTAGTTCATGTAATGATGAGGATTCCCCGTCTTCCCCCATAAATTATCCACCAGCTTCCCCACCATCATCCTCCCCAGAAGTTTATTATATATCAGATGACGATGAAGAAGAAGATCCAGAACAAAATGCACAGAATTTCTTGAAGAGAAGAAAAATTACTCTACGTTGATTTTAGTCAATGAATTGTACCTTTTTTCAATGAATTTGTATTTTTTATTTTTGTATTACCAGAAATGTATATGAAATGTAATGGTTGTATAATAAATAAATAATGAAAATATTGTGTATTAGTGTTATCCTGAAATGTGAAATTATTTGGGTTATCCTGGGTTAAGAGTGAAAATGTTTTCCCTATGTTGTATATGAAATGTGTAATACTGAGATGGTGACGACGAAGAAGATCCAGAACAAAAAATGCATAGAATTTCTTCAAGAGAAAAATATGTTGATTTTAGTCAATGAATTGTACCTTTATTCAATGATTTTTTTTGTTGGATGTATATGAAATGCATTGGTTGTATAATAAATAGTGTTATCCTGCATTTTAAGTTATTGTCTGCTCGACAAGATTCAGCCTGTGTGTGCGGTCATCACGTGACGTCACTGACATAGGGGGAAGTCGACAAGATTCAGCCTGTGTGTGCGGTCATCACGTGACGTCACTGACATAGGGGGAAGTCGACAAGATTCAGCCTGTATGTGTGCGGTCATCACGTGACGTCACTGACATAGGGGGAAGTCGACAAGATTCAGCCTGTATGTGTGAGGTCATCACGTGACGTCACTGACATAGGGTGAAAGTCGACAAGATTCAGCCTGTATGTGTGCGGTCATCACGTGACGTCACTGACATAGGGGGAAGTCGACAAGATTCAGCCTGTGTGTGGGGTCATCACGTGACGTCACTGACATAGGGGGAAGTCGACAAGATTCAGCCTGTATGTGTGAGGTCATCACGTGACGTCACTGACATAGGGTGAAAGTCGACAAGATTCAGCCTGTATGTGTGAGGTCATCACGTGACGTCACTGACCGCCGAGTAAACACAGGTGGGGTGACGTCACACTTGTTTAGACCTGTAGTAAGAGAAAGTACCATGCCCCATAGGGGGAGTTCATTTGAATGCTTACCCCCAGAGGGGGGAATCCAAAAACTTGATCCAAGGAGATGGAGTCTTTGTATTATCGAGAAAACCTTGATCCAAGGAGATGGAGGAGAAATATTTGGGGTGAAAGTGGGAGTCCATTTTGAATGCTTACCCCCAGAGGGGGAAATCCAAAAAACTTGATCCGAGGAAGTAGAGCAGGAACATTTGGGATGAAAGTGGGAGTCCATTTTGAATGCTTACACCCAGAGGGGGGAATCCAAAAAACTTGATCCGAGGAGATGGAGACCATAAGAAAATGAAATTCAAAAAAAATCGAAAAAAAAATTGGGATGGGGGTGAAAGTGGGAGGGGGAACCTCAAAAACTTGATCCGAGGAGATGGAGACCACAAGAAAATGAAATTCAAAAAAAGAATCGAAAAAAATCGGGAAAAAATTCGGGGAGTGGGGGCGATGCAGAAGGCGCTGCAGAAGGCACGGGCGAGGGCGCGGGCGGGCGGCGCGGGCGGGCGCGAGGGCGCGGGCGGGAGGCGCGGGCGGGCGTGAGGGTGGGCACGGGTCGGCGCGGGCGGGCCCCTGGTCGGGCAGGCGTGTGGGGCGAGGGTGGGGGGCGTGGATGGGGGGTCCTGGGTGGGAGGTTGAGGGTGGGGGGGTTGAGGGCGAGGTGGTCGAGGGTGAGGTGGTTGAAGGTGAGGTTAAGGTCATTAGCATAAAGGTGTGAAAAGGAGTCCACTCAGGAATACAGCTCTCAGCCGCTTTGACACCTACTATATATATATATATATATATATATATATATATATATATATATATATATATATATATATATATATATATATATATATATATATATATATATATATATGAGGGTTCCTGTGCAGCTAGAAGGATTCTTGTTTAGCTGGGACGGTTCCTGTGCAGCTAGAAGGATTCTTGTGTAGCTGAGAGGGTTCCTGTGCAGCTAGAAGGATTCTTGTTTAGCTGGGAGGGTTCCTGGGCAGGTAGAAGAATTCTTGTGTAGCTTAGAGGGTTCCTGTGCAGCTAGAAGGATTCTTGTTTAGCTGGGAGGGTTCCTGTGCAGCTAGAAGGATTCTTGTTTAGCTGGTAGGGTTCCTGGGAAGCTACAAGGATTCTTGTGTAGCTTAGAGGGTTCCTGTGCAGTTAGAAGGATTCTTGTGTAGCTGGGAGGGTTCCTGTGTAGCTACAAGGATTCTTTTGTAGCTGGGAGGGTTCCTGTGCAGTTAGAAAGATTCTGGGAGGGTTCCTGTGCAGTTAGAAAGATTCTTGTGTAGTTGGGAGGGTTCCTGTGCAGCTAGAAGGATTCTTGTGTAGCTGGGAGGGTTCATGTGCAGCAGGGAGGGTTCTTGTGTAGGTGGGAGGGTTCCTGTGCAGCAGGGAGGGTTCTTGTGTAGGTGAGAGGGTTCCTGTGCAGCAGGAAGGGTTCTTGTGTAGCTAACAAGAACCTTTATCTCACTCTGAACGTCTGTTAAATACTGTAACATGTATTTATTGAAAGAGTACATAGTTACATTTCTGAATCTGTTGAATATATTGTAACCACAGTGACTAACTCAGTTAGGAAGTAATCCTTAATACTAAAGTATCTAGTGCACGTATAACGTATAATGACTTTCACTGTTGGAAGAATACCTTTGAAACTATCGTAATTACTGAGCCATAGTGACTTCACTGTTGTAGCTGCATTGTACAGAAGTTAGTCTGTATAATAAGTTGTAGCATTTCGCTGCCTTGTTAAACAGACAAGAATAACTAAAATAATTAGTCTCATATATCTACACAAGTCTAACTTTGGTACCAGCCTGTGCTAGTGAAACAGATCAAAGCCGTACACAGTGTTAGACAGAATTGTAAAATATATTTATGAAGAAGACTGTTTAACAATAGTTAACAAAAATACGTTATGCAAGACTTATGGTACTACAATTTTAAATGAATAAAATCATTGCAAAAAAGAGCAATACTGGAGACAGTAACAATGAGACAAACTAGCCAGGTTGCAGGAATGGCCACCGAAATCGTTATGGTGGTCAGATCGAGACTATCATGATGGTCGACTTTATTACCTGAGAGTTACTGATTTTTGGTGTGTATTGTGAATAGGTTTATTTAGATTAACATTTTAAGTCTGAGAAAAGTACAAATAAGAAAAAGGGATTCTGGAAGATGTTAAGTGAATGTTTTGTTAATGTTGAGTGATGCAAGAGATATGAATGTCAGTGTGGGAGACACTGTTGAGTAAGACGCAGTGGGAAAGTTTGTAGTGATTGGTGTATATAGCAGAGTAGAACCTTAAGCTTACGTCAAGCTACAAGAACGGTAAAGACATACATAAAATCGGTACAGCAAAACACAACATCAGTACACTGGAAAAGAGCACTAAAGTACAGTTCAGGATACAAGTGACCTTAACCACAATATGTCTGTATCAACAGACAATTTACATCCAAGAACACTACAGTAACTTAAAACGTACAGTAAGTACACTTGCATAACAGACAAGAACAGTAACATGTAAGATCAGCACAGTAACACATAAACAGTAAAATATTAAACAGTGACACACAAAACAATATAGTAACACATGAAAAAGAATAATAACACATAAAACAGTATGGTGACATATAAAACAGTTTAGTAATAAATAAAAGAAGTTTAGTAATAAATAAAACAGTAAAATAACACATAAAACAGCATAGTAAGACATAAAACGTATAATAACACATAAAACAGCATACTAGATCATAAAACACCAGAGTAACACACAAAACAATGAAGAACAATACAGTAACACAGAGGAACAGTACAACATTACAGAAGAACAGTACAATAACACGACAAAAGTAAATTACAATAATAATGCTGCAACATACATGACCTGTACAGTACACAATACAGAAGAACAGTACAGTAACACAGAACACCAGTACAGTAACACAGAACACCAGTACAGTACAGAAACACAGAAGAGCAGTACAGCAACACAGAAGACCAGTACAGTAACACAGAAGACCAATACAGTAACACAAACCACCAGTACAGTAACACCGAAGACCTATACAGTAACACAGAAGACCAGTACAGTGCAGTAACACAGGAGACCAGTACAGTAACACGGAAAGTCAGTAAAGTAACACAGAAGACCTAAACAGTAACACAAAAGACCAGTATAGTACAGTAACACAGATGGCCAATACAGTAACACAGAAGACCAGTACAGCACAGTAAAAAGAACAGTATAGTACAGTAACATAGAAGATCAGTACAGTTACTCAGGAGAACAGTACAGTAAACAAAAGAGCAGTACAGTAACACAGAAGAACGGTACAGTACACAGAGGAACAGTACAGTAACATATAAGAACAGTACTGTACACAAAACAAGAGTACAGTACAAAGAGGAACAGTATAGTGCAGTAACACAGAAGAGCAGTACAGTAACACAGAAGAACACAGAAGAAAACAGTACAGTAACAGAGAAACAGTACAGTAACACAGAGGAACAGTACAGTAACACAGAAGACCAGTACAGTACAGTACAGTAACACAGAAGAACAGTACAGTAACACAGAAGACCAGTACAGTAACACAGAAGAACAGTACAGTAACACAGAAGAACAGTACAGTAACACAGAAGACCAGTACAGTAACACAGAAGAACAGTACAGTAACACAGAAGAGCAGTACAGTACACAGAAGATCAGTACAGAACAACAGTACAGCAACACAGAAGAACAGTACAGTAACACAGAGAAATAGTACAGTAACACAGAAGAACAGTACAGTAACACAGAAGAACAGTACAGTAACACAGGAGAACAGTACAGTAACACAGAAACTGTACAGTAACACAGAAGAACAGTACAGAACAGAGAAACAGTACAGTAACACAGAGGAACAGTACAATAACACAGAAGAACAGTACAATAACACAGAAGAACAGTACAGTAACACAGAAGACCAGTACAGTAACACAGAAGACCAGTACAGTAACACAGAAGACCAGTACAGTAACACAGAAGAACAGTACAGTAACACAGAGGAACAGTACAGTAACACAGAATAGTACAATAACACAGAAGAACAGTACAGTAACACAGAAGAACAGTACAGTAACACAGAAGAACAGTACAGTAACACAGAAGAACAGTACAGTAACACAGAAGAACAGTACAGTAACACAGAAGAACAGTACAGTAACACAGAAGAACAGTACAGTAACACAGATAACCAGTACAGTAACACAGAGGAACAGTACAGTAACACAGACCAGTACAGTAACACAGAAGAACAATACTGTAACACAGAAGAACAGTACAGTAACACAGAAGAACAATACAGTAACACAGAAGAACAGTACAGTAACACAGAAGAACAGTACAGTAACACAGAAGAACAGTACAGTAACACAGAAGAACAGTACAGTAACACAGAAGAACAGTACAGTAACACAGAAGAACAGTACAGTAACACAGAAGAACAGTACAGTAACACAGAAGAACAGTACAGTAACACAGAAGAACAGTACAGTAACACAGAAGAACAGTACAGTAACACAGAAGAACAGTACAGTAACACAGAAGAACAGTACAGTAACACAGAAGAACAGTACAGTAACACAGAAGAACAGTACAGTAACACAGAAGAACAGTACAGTAACACAGAAGAACAGTACAGTAACACAGAAGAACAGTACAGTAACACAGAAGAACAGTACAGTAACACAGAAGAACAGTACAGTAACACAGAAGAACAGTACAGTAACACAGAAGAACAGTACAGTAACACAGAAGAACAGTACAATAACACAGAAGAACAGTACAGTAACACAGAAGAACAGTACAATAACACAGAACATTATAGTCCAGTAACACAGAAGAACAGTAAAGTAACACAGAAGAACAGTACAGTAACACAGAACAGTACAGTAACACAGAAGAACAGTACAGTACAAAGAGGAGCAGTATAGTAGAGTAACACAGAAGACCAGTACAGTAACACAGAAGAGCAGTAACATCAGCAGCGTAAGAAGTCTATCAGTCAGGTTGTAACATCAGCAACATAAAGTAACAGTATTCAAGATATTAACAACAGTTCTATCAGTCAGATTGCAACATCAACAGCAGAAAATCGTTGTGACAGAGTTCGAGTCTCAGAGTTTGTAGTCATTGTTTTATTCCCAGAGATTTTATTTTGTGTTTGTGATTGTGAGTGTTTTTCTCAATATAGAGAAAGTGAGAGAAATGAAGATATGAAAAATTAAAAATTAAGGGAGACTTCAGTTTTTTAACAATTATTTCAGCTTACTTCTTACCTTCCATAAGATAATTCATAAACATCTTTTTTACTTTATCCAAGACAAGTTTCTCTCAATTATTACTTCTTTATATCTTCACATTTCTCATTAAGGATATTTTCAAAATATTATATAACAACATTCTCCGTCTCGTTTATTCTGAATTATGTTAAAATTTATACTCAAGAATTTCTTTATTTTCCCTTCATTGTCTGTCAAGTATAATTTAAATCTAATAATTTTGAGAGAAAGTACACATATGTGCATTCGAATGTGTGCACATATGTGAGTAACATTCGAAATACTATGCATGTGTGTGTGTGTGTGTGTGTGTGTGTGTGTGTGTGTGTGTGTGTGTGTGTGTGTGTGTGTGTGTGTGTGTGTGTGTGTGTGTGTGTGTGTGTGTGTGTGTGTGTGTGTGTGTGTGTGTGTGTGTGTGTGTGTGTGTGCGTGTGTGTGTGTGTGTGTCTGTGTGTGTGTGTGTGTGTGTGTGTGTGTGTGTGTGTGTGTGTGTGTGTGTGTGTGTGTGTGTGTGTGTGTGTGTGTGTGTGTGTGTGTGTGTGTGTGTGTGTGTGTGTGTGTGTGTGTGTGTGTGTGTGTGTGTGTGTGTGTGTGTGTGTGTGTGTGTGTGTGTGTGTGTGTGTGTGTGTGTGTGTGCAATAGAAGGCTCACACATGTAATTATTCAGCCACTTAAGCAAAAATAAAAAAAAATAACTTGAATTCACTGTGAAATATAAATAGAAGTCTAAGATTATCAGTTAGTAACCTCCTCCTGGTGGGTGAGTTGGGTGAGTGCTTCGTCTCGTCTAGCTGGTCCACTGCTCCAGGCTGTCTTGGTGGGTGTAATTACTGGACGCAGTTGTCTGTGTGTCCCCTCCAGTAATTCCACCCACCTGGACAGTCTCTACAGTAGAGCAGCTAGACAAGATCAAGTTCCCATCCTGCAAGGTCACTGGGGAGGGGCCAAAAACTGCTAACCTTAGGGAAGTGGGGAACCACTGACCTGGGAATAACAAATGCAGAACCTAGGAAAGTGAGGAAGGAAGTTTATCTGAGGGGACACAGATGAAATTCTCTAGACATGGAACTAGGGAAAGCGTCAAAATAAAAAAAGTGGAAGTGGGGAGTGTGGAAGGGCTGACATCCGGGTGCCCACGGATGGAGACCTGGAAACATGAACCAAGAGAAGATAACCAGAGAGAAGGCAAAAGATAAAGGGGATAACCTTGGGAAAGTGGGAAAGGGAGAATGCCTGAGGGGACACAAGTGGATTCCTGGACACATGGACCTGAGAGAAACCCCAAAGATGGTAGAGAGTTGGCGGGGGGACCGTAAAGACGAACCACTGGCCTCCACGTGGCAAGGTCAGGTAACTCAGGGATAACTAACTCTGAGGCTGACAGTGGTCGCAAACTTTTATTATTATAATAAGAATAATAATTTTTTTCCTGAATACATGGATGAGAAATTTTTTGTTGTCTCAGAGTGTTAGAAAAGTGGAATGATTTGGAGGAGTCAGTAGTGGAGGCAAACTTATGACACAACTTCAGAAGTAGATTTGATAATGTCTAAGACAGCAAAAATCGGTGATGCCGATAACAGTAATATAAAAGGCAAGACCAGGAGCTGAGCCTCGACTCTTGCAAATGCATTTCGGATCAGTGAGCCAAGAGTAGGATGAGGGAGATGACAAGTGAACCTAGTAGTTAACAGGGTGAGATAGATAACAGTTGACTTAGGGAAATTACAACCAACAAAGTTCAGCCAGATGTATGTAGTCAGAGTAACGGTGATGATAAGAAGAAGAAGATGGCAGTAGGAAAATAAGAAAACGTAGATTTCGGGAATTCTAATTTATCGGTAAAAGTAACTTTTAGGTAGATGGAACACTACAAGTAAAAGTAACTTTTCGATAGAGTGTGCTCCTGATGATGGTACACCACAGGTAGAAGTAATTTTTAGACAGATAGTGCTCCTGATGATGGAACACCACAGGTAAAAGTAATTTATAGACAGATAGTGCTCCTGATGATGGAACACCACAGGTAAAAGTAATTTATAGACAGATAGTGCTCCTGATGATGGAACACCACAGGTAAAAGTAATTTATAGACAGATAGTGCTCCTGATGATGGAACACCACAGGTAAAAGTAATTTATAGACAGTGCTCCTGATGATGGAACACCACAGGTAAAAGTAATTTTTAGACAGATAGTGCTCCTGATGAAAGAGATACCGAAAGAGAAAGTGAGACTTGTTAAATTATTTAATTATTATTTCTGGGTGATGTTTACCATACATAAGGTAAGAAGCCAATGTCTTTCACTCAACATCTTCACATTTCTCACTAGTGGTTCTAACCTTTAAGGAAAGTAAATAATTTTTAACACAAATTATAAATTTTATTCCCCCCAAAAAATTTTTTTGAAACTACCGTAGCAACTGGAGCATTTTACAGAAATTAGGTAAGAATAATTTCGGGATATTGTTTTAGCATCTTTTGATTTGTAAAGAGATAAGAATAACTAAAACATTTAGATGATCATGTCTCTAGGCAAGTGAACTGTGAGTGTCACACTTTACCTCTGATACAGTTTATAACAACCACAAATAGTGTCACAAACAATTATAAAATACTTTTTAAGTAAATTAAACAGTTGGTGATTGTCTATTGTCTCTTTAGTATAACAGACAATGTGTATAATAGAACGGTAATTAACAGAGTTAGGATGGAAACGCTGGTCTTAGTCATACGATGTCTCGCCACTTGAAGTTTTGGTCATTTGACCGATGCCTTTAAAATCTTAAAATCTTAAAATTAGTTTCTTGTGTCTTTCTACTATTTGTATCAGTTTCGTAAAGATGGGATAAGTGTAAATGAGAGCGAGAGAAAGTCGATCCTGAGAGACATGAATTTCCATTTGGGAGACACTGTGATGAAAGATGTAACAGGGAACCTAAAAGAACAGCATATGAACATATAAGAACGAAAATTAAAGAATAAAACAAAACAGTAGGAAGCAAGAATTATATAGTAACATACAAAAAAAAACACACACAGGAAAGTACAAGAACAGTTTATTAAAATGCAGCAATAGTTCAGTAACACGCAAAAGCGTAAAGCACATATATGAACAGGTGAGTATCACGCACACAAAAACAGCAACATACAGAGTATACATGGAGAACAATCAGGTATGGAAGGTTTACAAGTGACAATAGAATTTTTTGTCACACATGACTATATCGCAGCCTGGTTCTAGTAATTACTGCTTCACATAATGTAACAGAAATTGTAGACTGACCATTCACAGAGTTTTCTGATATAAGCAGATCACAATGTCTTATACCAATATTCTCGGATCTCAGATTATCTGTGACTCGTTGTATAACAGAAGTCGTGTACCCATCTTTGATAGGTTATAACAAATTATCAAAGATAATGAGGGAGGAGTCCAATGAGGATAATGAAAAATAATGGAGACAGTATGAAAACTGCAACACGTTTTAGGTTTCAAGATAATAATGATCCAGGAAGGTACCACGTCATGTTACCTAACAATGTAAGAAAAGCCAGTTAAAGGTTTAATATACTGGGAAGACATCACCTTCTACAAGATATTTGTGGGACATCATCGTTGTCACTCTTAATTATATTTGTTTGACAACAACATCTCTCCTTCTAACCTTCTTCACAATCTTGTTTTTTAAACTTAACTCTTTTTATTAACTCTGGAGGGACATAACTCTCCTTACTATGTATATGGGTCATCAACCTCATCACTATCCTTATCAAATAAATTTCTTTGTTAATAAAAGGTATCACGATGCGGCTCACTTATCAAAGACTAATAAAATTGTGCTTTCCCTAAGATGAGACTTGTACATGTCATGAGATGGACAGTACGAGTCCTGACTCATCCCTCATCAGACTCACAAATACTTCGCTCTTTCTTTAAGCCTTTGCCTGTAAGGCATTTTTTTACTTTCACCTGTAGTTTGTGTTACACCATCACCTGTGTGTGTGTGTGTACTCACCTAATTGTACTCACCTAATTGTGGTTGCAGGGGTCGAGGCTCAGCTCCTGGCCCCGCCTCTTCACTGATCGCTACTAGGTCCTTTCTCTATCTGCTTCCTGAGCTTTATCATACCTCTTCTTAAAACTATGTATGGTTCCTGCCTCCACTACTTCACTTGCTAGGCTATTCCACTTCCTGACGACTCTATGACTGAAGAAATACTTCCTAACGTCCCTGTGACTCGTCTGAGTCTTCAGCTTCCAGTTGTGACCCCTTGTTTCTGTGTCCCCTCTCTGGAACATCCTATCTCTGTCCACCTTGTCTATTCCCCGCAGTATCTTGTATGTCGTTATCATGTCTCCCCTGACCCTTCTGTCCTCCAGTGTCGTCAGTTCGAGTTCCCTCAACCTTTCCTCGTACGACATTCCCCTGAGCTCTGGGACTAGCCTTGTTGCAAACCTTTGTACTTTCTCTAACTTCTTGACGTGCTTGACCAGGTGTGGGTTCCAGACTGGTGCTGCATACTCCAGTATGGGCCTAACATACACAGCGTACAGTGTCTTGAACGATTCCTTATTAAGGTATCGGAACGCTATTCTCAGGTTTGCCAGGCGCCCGTATGCTGCAGCAGTTATTTGGTTGATGTGTGCCTCCGGTGACGTGCTCGGTGTTATGGTCACCCCGAGGTCTTTCTCCCTGAGTGAGGTCTGTAGTCTTTGTCCACCTAGCCTATACTCTGTCTGCGGTCTTCTTTGCCCCTCCCCAATCTTCATGACTTTGCATTTGGCAGGATTGAATTCGAGAAGCCAGTTACTGGACCACATGTCCAGCCTGTCCAGGTCTCTTTGCAGTCCTGCCTCATCCTCATCCGATTTAATTCTTCTCATCAACTTCACATCATCTGCGAATAGGAACACTTCAGAGTCTATTCCTTCCATCATGTCGTTCACATATATCAAAAATAGCACGGGTCCTAGAACTGACCCCTGTGGGACCCCGCTCGTCACAGGCGCCCACTGTGATACCTCTTCACGTACCATGACTCGTTGCTGCCTCCCTGTCAGGTATTCCCTGATCCATTGCAGTGCCCTCCCTGTTACATGCGCCTGATCCTCCAGCTTCTGCACTAATCTCTTGTGGGGAACTGTGTCAAAGGCCTTCCTGCAGTCTAGGAAAACGCAATCTACCCACCCCTCTCTCTCGTGTCTTACTTCTGTTACCTTGTCATAAAACTCCAGGAGGTTTGTGATACAAGATTTGCCTTCCATGAACCCATGCTGGTTTTCATTTATAATCTTGTTCCGTTCCAGGTGTTCGACCACTCTCCTCCTGATAATCTTCTCCATGACTTTGCACACAATACATGTCAGAGACACAGGTCTGTAGTTTAGCGCCTCGTTTCTGTTTCCTTTCTTAAATATGGGGACTACATTTGCTGTCTTCCATTTCTCAGGTAGTTGCCCAGTTTCAAGGGATGTGTTGAAGATTGTGGTTAGAGGCACGCACAGCATCTCTGCTCCTTCTCTAAGGACCCATGGGGAGATGTTGTCCGGTCCCATCGCCTTTGAGGTATCAAGGTCACTTAGGAGCTTCTTCACCTCCTCCTCGGTTGTTTGTATGTCATCCAACACTTGTTGGTATATTCCCTCTTGATGTTCCCTTCTGTGCTGTCTTCCCACAGCCCTTCCTGTCTCTTCTGTAAAAACTTCCTTAAATCTCCTGTTTAGCTCCTCACAAACCTCCTGATCATTTCTTGTGAGTTCTCCACCTTCTGTCCTTAATCTGATCACCTGGTCTTTGACTGTTGTCTTCCTCCTGATGTGGCTATACAACAGTTTCGGGTCAGTCTTGATTCTCGATGCTATGTCATTTTCATACTGTCGCTGGGGCTCCCTCCTTACCTGTGCGTACTCGTTCCTGGCTCTGCGACTGATCTCCCTATTTTCGTGTGTTCTCTGCCTTCTGTACTTTTTCCATTCTCTATTGCACTTTGTTTTTGCCTCCTTACACCGTCGGGTAAACCAGGGGCTCGTTCTGGTCTTCCCGTTGTTTCTGTTGCCCTTGGGAATAAACCTTTCCACTGCCTCCTTGCATTTTGTTGTTACATATTCCATCATTTCATTTACTGGCTTTCCTGCCAGTTCTCTGTCCCACGGAACCTCCCGCAGGAAGTTCTTCAACCCTATGTAGTCCCCTCTTTTATAGTCAGGCTTTTCCCATTCAACTCCTGTTACTCTCTCCACTTGCAGCTCTACTATGTATTCAAAGCACAGAACCACGTGGTCGCTAGCTCCTAGGGGACTCTCATACTTGATGTCCTCAATGTCTGAGCTGCCCAGGGTGAACACAAGGTCCAATCTTGCTGGTTCATCCTCCCCTCTCACTCTGGTAGTGTCCTTAACATGTTGGTGCATGAGGTTTTCCAGCACCACGTCCAACATCTTGGCTCTCCATGTTTCGGGACCCCCATGTGGCTCCAGGTTTTCCCAGTCAATCTCCCTGTGGTTGAAATCTCCCATAACCAGCAACTTTGCTCTGCTGGAGTGAGCTCTTCTTGCCACCTCAGCAAGTGTGTCCACCATTGCTCTGTTGCTCTCTTCATATTCCTCTCTTGGCCTCCTGCAGTTCTGTGGTGGATTATACATCACTGCAATGACCACCTTGTGTTCCCCAGACTGAAGTGTACCTACTATGTAGTCTCTTTCTCCCGTCTCATCTATGCCTTCCATTTTCTCGAATTTCCATCTGTTTTTTACGAGCAGAGCAACCCCACCTCCCCCTCTGCCCCTTCTATCTTTCCTCATGATCTGGTATCTTTGTGGGAAGATTGCATCTGTTATTGTCTCCGTGACTTTTGTTTCTGTAACTGCTATGATGTCTGGGGACATCTCTTTGATTCTTTCTTGCCATTCCTCATGTTTATTCGTTAGTCCATCTGCATTTGTGTACCAAACCTTCAACTTCTGTTCTAATACTGTAACTGTGGTGCGGGGGGTGGGAACAGAGGGATCGGTGTGTGATGGTTGGTTTGGATTGTTCAGTTGCCTTGGGGGTGTCGTGGCTGGAGTCCTTCTGCTGGTGTTTCTGGGGGGTGTGCTTGTCCTTCCATTTGTTCCTGGGTTATTCTGCTCTCCTTTTTCATTTCCTCCCATTTCTCCTTTCGTTTTTGAACTCTCTCTTTCATCGTCTTTCTTTCGTCCTGTGTTCTGTCTCGATCGAGGTACACACTCCTGAACTCCTGCTTGCCTCTCAGCCGTGCTTTCTCCTGCAGGATCATGGTTCGGGTTGATTCTGCCTTGAAAATTACTTTGAGAGGCCGATTCCTTTTCTTTGTGAACCACCCGATTCTCCGAAAATTTGCCACCTGTGTCATGTGTGTGTGTGTGTGTGTGTGTGTGTGCGTGCGTGTGTGGGGGGGCTATCAGTACTTTCTCTCAGGAGGTCAGAAAAATAAAGACCTAAAAAGCAAAAAATAAGAGACATTTATTTGGTAAATATTTATTTCTTGCAACTCTACCTTTCATAAGAAAACTTAACATCGTCTTTCCTTCATTCAATACAAGTTTCCCTCGACTGTCGCTTCTATATATCTTCACAACTCTCATTAAGAATATCTTGTAAATACAGTAAAACAGTATTCTCTACTCTGTTTAATCCGGATTTTATTAAAATTTATACTCAAAAGTTTCTTTAATTCAGTTTTATTTTTTGTGCAGTATAATTTCATTTTAACAGAAGTAAAAGAAAATGCAGATATACGTAGCGAATGAGTGAACATGTTAGAAAACGTGAGTGATACAGACTTTAGATTGCGACAGGACGAGAGAAAAATATGTTGTGGTTATCATTGTGTGTGTGTGTGTGTGTGTGTGTGTGTGTGTGTGGGGATTTGCCGGTACTTCCGGCCCGGGTCTTCTCCAGATGGCGACCCGGCGTTTGAAGGTGATGTAAATACAATTTGGTGAAAATACAATTCGGTATGTACGTACACACACACACACACACACACACACACACACACACACCCTAGATAGTGGAGTTAGAAACCTGGCAGAGTGATCTAGGAACAGGATGTGGGAGTCGATAAGGTTATTGAACACTTAACGGTGTGAGAGAGATGATATCAGGGTCAGAGAGATGACAGTTGATTTATGGAACTTGAGATCCAGTGAGATGAGGGTAGAGTAACCGTGATGACATAAGGACGAGGAAGATGACACCCAAAAGTCGAGAACAGTTCTCAATATAGATTTCTGGTAAAGGTGGAAGGTGTCTCCCGAGATGGTAAATTATATTTTCTTGCTGATGGCATCCAGAATTTTTTGTGTATTAATAAAGAAATATTGAGATAAACGATGAAAAGTAATGTTTAAAACTGCAATGTTTAAAGGCATAATTTAAAGCTGCCGCAGCTACTGGAGCATTTAATTAACAAAAATTACGTTAGATATAATTTTAGAATCTTCTCGTTTGTTAAGTGAAGCTTGAGTGTCAACCTTCACCTCTGATACAGTTCAAAACAACCGCACATAGTGTCACAAAGAGTTGTAAAATATTTTTTAAGTAAATTAAACAATAGGTGTTTGTTTATAGTCTCTTCAGTATATTAGGTAATGTGTATGATAGAATTGTGAGCGACAGAGTGAGAGGAAAGAAAGACAAATTATTGTAAATGAAAATAAAAGAGTTTAGAAAGCTATGGAGATGTTTTGCTAGTATTTACATTAAAACAATATATATAGTTTAACAAGGAGTCCATTGTTACATAAAGCATGACTTATATTGCTAGAGTTGCAAACGTTTTTCTGTCAAAAGAAACAGAAGTGTTTCCTGACACGGGTCTTTATCATATTATGACCCGCCACTGCAGCTTTCGGTCATCTGATCGAAACCTTTCCCTGGCTTACCAATAAACTTCTTTGAAAACTTAAAATTAGTTTATTCTGTCTGTTATTTTTATTAATATTGTAAATGGGGATAAGTATAGAGGAGTGTGAGAGAAAGTGATCCTGGGAGACATGAATTCCAATATGGCAGACATTGTTGCGAAAGATGTAGTAGGAAAATTTGGAGATCTTGGAACCCTTATCATACATTATCATTACAGCAGCATAAAACAACACCATATGAACATATAAGAACGATAAAGTAACACACAAAGCGGTACACTAGCATACAAAACAGCACAACAGTACAGTAACATTCAAAAACAGAATAGTAACACATAATACAATGCAGTAACACATATGAACAGCTAAGTAACACAAGAAAAATACAGTAACATACAGAACATACTTGTAGAACAATCAGAATTGGGAGATTTACAAGTGACAACAACAACATTGTTCTGTCACAGGCGATGATATCAGGCTGATTCTACCATCGTTGTATCACAGAAGTTGACCATACATAAAGTTTTCTGACATAAACAGGTTGCAATATGTAATACCAGTGCTCCGAGATCAGAGTATCTGAGACTTCTCCATATACTGTACTAAACAGTATATGGAAGGGGAGGGGGTGGGTCCAGCGAAGTTAGTTAGAAGTGACTCTTGTAGGTCAGTAACAGATTGTTTGTATAACACTATCAGCAGCAACAATTGCACCTGTTTTATCATAAGACTAAGACAACGTCACTGTGAACGTTTTCTACGAAAAGACCAAGACAATGTCACTGTAGTATAGTGAACGTGTTCCATCATAAGACTAAGACAACGTTACTGTAGTATAGTGAACGTATTCTACCAAAAGACCAAGACTGTCACTGTAGTATAGTGAAAAAGTTCTGTTGTGCGAGACAGGTATACAATACCGACAAGACACTTTTGCAACTTTTGGTTATGTACAAGAAAGGTATAAAATACCGACAATATGAAAGTTAGGACACATGTGTAACATCTGGATATCTTTATTGTAGACGTTTCGCCATCCAGTGGCTTTATCAATACAGATTCTAGGACATAATTGGAAAACAGTAGAACTATATACAAAAGATGAGGTAATCAGTCCCTCAGCCTTGGAGTTAGTGTTCACAGCATCGTGGTGGAGGAGAATATGGAGCAAAGGCAAGAAGACTGGCGGTTATATAGGCGCCAGTAGATAGGGACGGGCAGCAGACGAGGGCATAGCCACTGCCAGACGGGATTCCCCAGTGGAAGTAGGTCCTACCCTAAGGGATGGGTTAGTTGTAGCAGCCGTGAAGAAGGTCTTGTAGATGTCCTCTGAACCAAGATTCCATGGATGGCGAAACGTCTACAATAAAGATATCCAGATGTTGCACATGTGTCCTAACTTTCAACATCTGATTATCTTCATTGTAGATGTTTCGCCATCCAGTGGCTTTATCAATACAGATTCTAGGACATAAGTAGAAAACAGAAGAACTAAATACAAAAGATGAGATATTCAGTCCCTCAGCCTTGGAGATGGTATTTTGAGTACCGTTGTTGTAGAGATTCTGAAGCACAGGCAAGGAGACTGACGTTCATATAGGCGTAAGTGAAAAGGGACGTGTAGCAGACGAGGGCATAGTCACTGGTAGGCGGGATTTCCCAGTGGAAGTAGGTCCTACCCAAATTGATGGGCTAGTTGTAGTAGCCGTTAAGAAGGTCATGTGACAAGTTGTGCAAGACAGGTATATAGGTACATGTCTGCAATAAAGATAACCTGATGTTGCACAAGTGTCTTAACTTTCAGCATATTCTGTCATAAAACCAAGACAGTGTTACTGTAGTATAGTGAACGTGTTCTGTCATAAGACCAGGACAGTGTCACTGTTGTATAGTGAACGTGTTCTGTCATAAGACCAGGACAGTGTCACTGTTGTATAGTGAACGTGTTGGTTTATGAGAGTCTATGTCCTAGAGTGAAATATCTTTTAACATGTAGTCTGTAGTAGTGACAG